>NW_026690311.1:0-49201 GCF_015227805.2 Hirundo rustica | reverse complement strand
ATCCACGTGGCCAGAGCCCCGAGAGGAAAACACTGCATCTTGCTGAGAGAAAACAGGTGGGAGAGGAGGGTATAAGGACGATGGGTAGGTTTGAGGAGCAGAATCCAGTATGGAATCAGGGAATCCCTGCTTCTCGGGAACAGGGAATTGCTGAGAGGTTTTTTCATGGCTGTCTGCTGTTTTCTGCTTCTAACAGCTTTTTGCGTACTTGTAAGAATATTGGAATAAATAAAGAAATTTTGTTTTCCCCATTTTCAACTTTTAAAGTTATTAATTTTCAGACATCATCCCAAAATGAAACAGAATTTATATCTTGTAAAGTAATATCTGGAATCTCAGCTGACAGCCAAGAAATAAATTTAATTAAGAGCTTATCAGGAAATTTTAGACCTGTTGAAATGTTTCTAAGTTGTTTAAAAGCACTCTTTTGATTTCTCGATAAACGTATGCCCATGTTTCTTGTGAAAAACGCCAATCGCTTGTTTTAAAATTTTAAAAGTTTAATAGTAAATAAGATGGTTATAAAAATAGAATTAGAGTAAAAAATTGAACAATTTTAGAGTAGGACAATACGAGACAATAAAAACAGAGTTACAGACGTCCGGGTGCCTTCCTGAGCCACAAGCTCTGGAGAAGGACCCCTGTTAACAAAGGATTATCTCTTAAAAGCAATAGCCTGTTGAGTATTCATACATTTCATACATGATGTATAAATTCCATTCAAACAAAGAATCGTCTCTGGTTAGTATCTGTAATATATGTGCTAAAGTTAATTCGTGTTATCAAATTATAAAAGGTAAATGTTGAACTGTATAAATATGAATGTCAAAGATGTGCTCAAACGAACATAAGTAAAAGTAAAATGTAGAAACCAAAAATGGAAAATTTCCTCAGCCTGGGAAGCACAGGAGGGACACGAGGAAAGTATGATTGGAATTACCAGAGAGGGGGCCTTAAAGCTATTGCTGCCGGGAATCCCTGAAAAGAAACAAAGAACCATGGAAGAAGAAGATACAAGTCCAGAGACCAAGATAATCACTTCAGATGGATATCTCTACTCGTCTCCGCCGAAATTAACATATCCACGACACACCCGGGCTCGGCCATCAGCTGCATTGTTCCACCCTACCGGTCTATTCAGACTCCCGATACCGGGACTTGAATAATTAATAAAGACGCCTCGGAGAGGATAACGTCAGAATTTCGGACTTCACTCCGCGATCTCGTGTATAAAAAAGGGTGGCTGGAGACCAAAAATTG
Source organism: Hirundo rustica (assembly GCF_015227805.2). NCBI lineage: Eukaryota > Metazoa > Chordata > Aves > Passeriformes > Hirundinidae > Hirundo > Hirundo rustica. The sequence goes on along the minus strand of NW_026690311.1, from coordinate 47,941 downwards.
TGAACTTGGGGGGATACCAGGCTGGCAGAGACTGATATCTGTGTTCACCCAGCGGCGATCCCGGGCTCAACGCTGTCCCTTTAATTGTGGCTTTCCGAGACTGATATTTTGTCTCACAATAAAATTCTAAATTTTGATACTTTAAATTTGGTCCATTTTATTTATAACAATTCTGGTGACCCCGACGTGATTGGAGTGATACCGGGACCCCCGAGGGACCCCCGTCTCTGACCAGGAGGCGCCCTGCTGAATTCAGCGGCCTGGCGGAGCTGGGGTAGCCGGGTGGAACCGATCAACCACACGACGAACAGAAACCGCAAAAGCCACATTTAAAAGGGAGATAGGCGAGGTCAGAGCTCTCAGGGAACTCGGGGAGGTTTTTCTTTGGAAGCAGAACCTCCGGAGCCGCGGCGAAGAAATCTACTCATAAAAATCTACGTGCACGAAGAATCCACGCAGGAAAAGGATCGTAAGTATTGCGTGGTTGAGTGGGAGTGACCGAGCGTGTAAGTGAGACGTGATTTTATCACTAAGCGAGTGGGACCCCAAAATCGCAGTTCCATTGTCCCGCGAGGGACGTAGTCGGTTGCGGGGGAAGCGAAAGTTTCGGGGGTAGAACGCACCTCACACGTTAAGCCCTGAAAACTCGGGGAGTTTTCGGAAAGGGGGGGTCGGTCACAGGAAGGCTGAAAGGGAAGGTTACGTCCTTACAAGAGTTCCAGAGACTGGTAAACCTTTCAGCCTTAGACCAGGAACGGTCCGGGGAGGAAGTAAGGAGAAGAGAGAGCTCGCACACACCAGAGAAAACCCGGGGGGGGAGCGATCACCCACAAAGGGCAAGTATCTGGTAAACCCACACCATGGGACAGACAAAAAGCAAAGCTAGTAAGAGGAATTTCAGGAAGACAAAGCGGGGAACCGGTAAAGGAATCCCCGAAATCCCAGTTGAGAGCCCGCTGGGATGGATGTTAGAACATTGGGAAGAATGCCCCATAAGGGAGAGAAAATCCAAGAAACAGATGGTGCATTATTGCATAAAAGTATGGGGTGGGGTGGAAATACGGGATCACGTAATTTAGCCCGTGTTTGGAACATTTGAGGAATGGATATGTAAGGCACTGGTGCATTATGTCAGAGAAAAGGGAACTACGGAAGAACAGGAATATGCTGGGGTCTGGGGAAAAATTGATGCAAAATTGTTACCCGTAAAGATAAAAGACCCTGCCACTGTCTCAGGGGATAAATGGGAACCCTTAGACAACTTACCTCCACCATACATTGTGCCCTCACCCCCTCCCCTCCCAGAGCAAAATAATCCACAAAACCCTGGGAGATTGGGACCCCCTTTGGGACGGAGAGTCCCTATACCTCCGTCTCTTCCATCTGCCCCTCCGTTGGAGTCACAGACAGTGGCCCCGGTCCCACCGGTCGGGCTCCCTCCCCCGCTAGAACCTGTACAGGCCCCTCAGCCACTAGGAGGGAGGACACAAAGTACACACACCTCTGCACCAACACGGGATGACTTGCTGCCTGGTTTAGATTTGGCGGCTTTCTTTAATTCCCCTGCAAATACACAGCAGAGTTGGGCAGAAGCAAAACACTCACCTCCCGCTAGGAGGACTAGGAGACAGCTAAAGAGAATGAATGAGGTAGAGAGTGAAGGGGAGGGTGAAAAAGCAAATCTTTTTCCCTTAAGGGAAATTCCCACTGCTCCGAGAATTATCGGGTACGTAAACGTCCCGATTAATACCAGCGATGTAAGAGCTTTTAAAAAGGAGATGGGAAAACTTATGGATGACCCTTTAGGGGTCTCCGAAAGGCTAGACGAGTTTTTGGGAACTAGCATCTATTCGTATGAAGATCTCACAGCTATTCTCAGGTCCTTGTTCAATACGGAAGAAAGAGAAATGATCAGACAAGCGGGGATAAGGGAATGGGAACGGAGAAACCCTCAGAGCACTCCCGGAGATCAGAAATGGCCAAGCCAAGATCCCCGATGGAATGCTCAAACCGAGGAGGGTAGGAGAAGTATGATTGATATGAGGAACATCATCATACAGGGAATCAGAGAAGCCGTGCCCCGGGGACAAAATCTGAGCAAAGTTTTCGGGGAATGTCAAGAGAAAGATGAGACTCCCACTGAATGGTTAGAAAGATTGAGAAAAAGCCTCCAGATATATTCCGGGACCGACCCTGATTCTCCCGTGGGGGAGGTATTATTGAAAACCCAGTTTGTAGCAAAATCATGGGAGGACATCAGGAAAAAGCTGGAAAAGATTGAGGGGTGGCAGGAGAAGGGATTGCAAGAGTTACTGCGGGAAGCCCAAAAAGTCTATATGAGAAGGGATGAGGAAAAACAGAAAATACAGGCTAGGGTGTTAGTGGCTGCTGTAAGGGAAGCCCAGAAACAAGAACGCCCGCAAGCTTCGGAGAAACCCTTAAAGAAAGCACCTCCGAAGGGAGCCACGCGTCCACAAAAAAGGACTTCAGGGAATCGGATGGAGGGAATGGAATGTTTCTATTGTAAAAAGAAGGGACATATGAAAAGGGATTGTCCGAAGAAGATAAGGGATGAAAAGATGTTTCGGGAGGACTAAGGAAGTCAGGGGCTCTATCTTTTGGGGTCCATAACATCAGGAAAGCCCTTGATAACATTAAAAATAGGACCCCAAGGAACAAAAATGGATTTTTTAGTAGATTCAGGGGCTAAGAAAAGTACATTTAAACAGTTGCCCCCAGGATGCCAAATAAGCAAAGATTCTATGGTGGTTATAGGAGCTAAAGGGGAGCCGTTTAAGGTACCCATAGTTAAAAATGTGGAAATTGAATCAGAGAATAAAATTTGTTTGGGGGATATGTTGTTAGTAGAAGAGGCTGATTACAACCTGCTGGGTAGGGACTTGATTGTTGCACTAGGTATTAACCTCATCGTAAGGAATTCACAGATCATAGTTAGCATATACAAACTAACCTGTGAAGATGAGGACAAAATTAACCCCAAGGTATGGCATACGGGGAAAGAAGCCGGGAAATTGGCTATGGAACCTATATCAATTGAGATTGAGAGGCCTGAAGATCCCATAAGGATCAGGCAGTACCCAATCCCTTTAGAAGGGAGGCGGGGACTGAAACCTATAATAGAGGATTTAATCAAAAAGGGCATATTGGAGCCGTGTATGTCCAGGCACAATACCCCGATTCTGGCCATTAAAAAGGGAGATGGGAATTATAGGTTAGTGCAAGATTTAAGAGCCATAAATGAAAGGACAAGAACCCGGTTCCCTGTGGTGGCTAACCCCTACACCCTTCTGAATAGGATCTCCCCGAAGGATACTTAGTACAGTGTTATAGACTTAAAGGATGCATTTTGGACTTGCCCTTTAGCTGAAGGCAGCAGGGATTTTTTTGCATTTCAATAGGAGGATCCAGATACTAACAGGAAACAACAGTTAAGGTGGGCCTCACTTCCCCAAGGATTCGTGGACTCCCCAAATTTATTTGGACAAGCATTAGAACAGTTGCTAAGTCAGTTCTCCCCTAGGAAAGGGACCAAGATCTTACAATATGTAGATGATCTATTGGTGGCTGGTGAAACAGAGGAAGGTGTAAAAGAATGCACTATTGATTTATTGAACTTTTTAGGGGAAAAGGGATTGAAGGTAGCAAAACAAAAGTTACAGTTCACGGAATCTGGGGTGAAATACTTAGGGCATTAGTTGGTAAAAGGGAAAAAGAAATTAGATCCTGCAAGGATAGCTGGGATTATCGAACTGCCCCCCCCCTAAAATCAAAAGACAAGTACGTCAGCTATTGGGGCTGTTAGGTTACTGTAGACAGTAGATAGAAGGGTATAGTGAAAAAGCTAAATTTTTGTATGAAAAATTAACTGCAGAAAAGATAAAATAGACAGAACAGGATGATAAAGAATTAGAGCAATTAAAGGGTGCTTTGGTAACTGCCCCAGTATTAAGCCTCCCTGATATAAATAAGAAATTCCAATTATTTGTAAATGTAGGGAACCACACAGCACATGGGGTTTTGACACAAGAATGGGCTGGAGATAGAAAGCCTGTAGGCTACCTTTCCAAACTATTGGACCCTGTAAGCAGGGGGTGGCCTACATGTTTACAGGCAATAGTAGCTGTTGCCTTATTGGTAGAGGAAGCCAAAAAGATTACTTTTGGGGCTCCCATCACAGTTTATACCCCACATAATGTAAGAACAATTTTGCAACAAAAAGCTGAGAAATGGCTCACAGATGCAAGACTTTTGAAGTATGAGGCCATTCTCCTTCATGCTCCAGAATTAGAATTAAGAACAACACAAGCAAGTAATCCTGCTGGGTTCCTGTTTGGAGAAGCTTCATCTGAGCCTATACACAATTGTACAGACCTAATAGAATTACAGACAAAGATTAGAGAAGATCTGGAAGACGAGGAACTTGAAGAAGGGGAAAAATAGTTCGTAGATGGGTCAGCCAGGGTTATAGAAGGAAAAAGAAAATCAAGATATGCTATTATAGATGGAAAAACTGGGGAAGTAATAAAATCAGGCCCCTTGGGCACTTCTTAGTCAGCTCAGGCATGTGAATTGTATGCTGTATTGCAAGCTCTCAAAGAACTTAAGGGAAAAATAGGGACTATCTTTACTGACTCGAAGTATGCTTTTAGGGTAGTGCATACTTTTGGAAAAATTTGGGAGGAGAGAGGACTAGTGAACACTAGGGGAAAAGGTTTAATACATGAGGATTTAATAAGGCAAATTCTCAAGGCAGTAAGGGAACCAAAAGCTATTGCAGTGGTATATGTGAAAAGTCACCAAGCTAGATTGCAGTTCAGAATACGTAGGAATAATCTAGCTAATCAGGAAGCTAAAAAAGCAGCTCTCCTAACCCTGGAAACCCCGGAAAGCAGAACAGAAAACCTCAAAGAATTTTCTCCTCATCCCACAGAAAAGGAGATTGAGGATTTCAAGAAAATAGGGGGTAGTTTAATAAATGGAAAATGGAAATTGACTGACGGTCGGGAATTGATTCCAAAGGCTTATGCCAGGAACATATTAAAGAGATTACATGCACAAACCCATTAGGGAACTCAAGCTTTAGCAGAACAATTTCTAAAGTTCTTTGGATGCAAAGGTATTTTTGAGTTAGCAAAGCAAGAGGTTCAGAGTTGCTTAGTATGCCAGAAAATTAATAAGCCAAAGGTCAGGCACAGTGCATTGGGGGGACGCCCCTTAGCATATCACCTTTTTAGAAGAATACAAGTGGATTTCACAGAGTTACCAAAAATAGGTAGATATAGATATCTGCTAGTGATAGTAGATCAATTAACACATTGGGTGGAGGCATTCCCTAGCCCCAGGGCTACAGCTCAAACAGTAGCACGCAGGTTGTTAGAGGAAATAATTCCCAGATATGGAATCCCTGACTCCATAGATTCAGATCAGGGAACCCATTTTACATCTAAAGTCATAAGAAACCTGGCAGAAGCTCTGGGAATCAGATGGGAATATCATACACCTTGGCATCCTCAGAGTTCAGGTCAAGTAGAGAGAATGAATCAAACTCTGAAGGCACAGTTGTCAAAGCTTATGCTGGAAACTAAGATGACATGGATTAAATGCCTCCCTCTAGCCCTCCTAAATATCAAGACACAACCTCATTCAGGTTCGGGATTATCTCCATTCGAGATGCTGTACGGAATGCCCTATGAGCATGGAATGCCAGTTGGACACCCCCGGGTAGAGGATTGTCAGATCCAGTCTTATATTGTTTTGATTAACAAAAATTTACAGGAACTCCAGAAACGTGGACTGGTAGCACAAAGCACCCCGCTGGGGTTTGCTATCCACAAAATCCAGCCGAGTGATCGAGTGTTGATCAGAGCGTGGAAAGAAGCCCCGCTGTCATCGCATTGGGAGGGACCTTTCCTCGTCCTCCTCACAACAGATTCTGCCGTGAGAACAGCAGAAAAAGGCTGGATCCATTCCTCCCAAGTGAAAAAAGTAGAACAACACAGCAGCTCTCCGCAGTGGAAAATCACCTCAGCGCCTGGAGATTTAAAGCTAAGAATTCACCGAGACACCCAATGACCAGCACTTATCGGATAAGTTGCACTCAGGCAGGATGTCCCTGCTATCCTTTTGTTCATTTTAAGTGCGGGTATTGTGAGCAAGTTTGGGTAACTCATTGTGTCCGGGGAGCTAGACCTTAGAATTTGTGTGTACCTTGTTACGAGGAGGAAGTCAGGCTTACCAATCTATTCCTATACGTTGCCACAGAATCGGGATTGTTCGAATTAGATTCTCCTGAGTGGTTCCACTATTTCACTAAAAGGATAAGGGGAGGATTAAATAAAAGGGCAGATCCACTCGTAATTGAGTGCAGGAGAACGTTGAAGGTACCCTATAGAGCAGATCAAATAAGGAGAACTAGGTGAGAGCAGTACAAAAGGCGATATGCTCAGAGAAGCACCGGCAGGGACCCGGAAGAATATCCCTGCTGCCAAGAAAATGGTTTACCCCGCCACTAGTGGCAACCCAACGGGCAAAGAGTGGAGCAGAGGGATAGGTCTATAGGTAACCCTGGTGATCCTGAGTCGAGCCATGTACCCCACGAATGGCCTCCACAAACCCCAAGAGGGGATGGGGATGGGAACTAATCTCCCCACGGTCCCTTCAAACCTTACCAGGAACGGAGTTTTGGAATCCAGGGTACGAGTAGACTGGCTTACACTAAAAAGGGGGGAGAATCACAAATGGAATGAAGGGGTTAAATTGAACCAATCCAATCACCCGATGGCAATGGCTAGGAAAAGAAGAGAGGTAAGCAGTCTTCCTTTGATCACAACCTGCAAAGAATGTAACAAAACTGTCTAGATTGGAGGAAAAAGAGAAAGTACTTTTGTAGGATATCTACAAGTTAACCCCTTATGTTATGATAAGAGAAAACTGAAAATGTGTGCCTTGAACGAGAAAACATATTAGGTAGGACAAAATGAGAAATTACAAACAGCTGCTTTAGCTAATAGACCTATATTACTCGATATGTTGGGGGAAAATAATGAAAGGGTTTGTTTAAGAATGGACAAAATTTTTTTGTTTTTCTAAGGATGAGGAAGGGTTAGACCCTGAGAACAAGATACAAAAGGTAGCCCTAGAATTTAAATGACAAGAATTGGAAGCTAAGAAAAAGAGAATGGAGCAAGAAAGAATGAGAACACTAAGTGAACAATATGAGCAATTGGAAAAACAATCTAATGATTGGAGTCTGGCTACTTCCAGCAAAAACCTTTTCCTGGATTTAGTACAAGAAATTGCTACCGAATTAGGGCTGACTAATTGTTAGATTTGTGGAGGATTAAAATCCGCAGAAAGATGGCCCTGGAAAGGTGAGAGTTTAACTCCTGAACAGTTGCTAAAATGGGATAACAAAATCTTAAACACTTTAACCCGACCAGGAGGGTGGACACTGGATGAACGAGTAATAGGGACAATCTGTATAAGCAGAGAAGGAAATGTTTACAGTGATGTAGTGGGATACACTCCTTGTCTATCCACTCTAGCTGTAAATTCCAACAATAGATCCAAAATATGGCAACCAGAACCCCCTAATGGGTACTGGGGAAAGGAAAAGCAAGAAAAATGTAACTGGGTAGAGGAAATTGAACTCTGTTGGCATGAATTCACTAACGCTAACCCTTATTACTCCTTAACTGAACTAGTGGAATTTTGGGACAAACCGGAAAATATAAATATTAAATGGAAAGCACCCAGCGGAATTTATTGGATCTGTGGGAAAAAAGCATACAGTGAACTACCCCAGAGATGGAAAGGGTCTTGTACCCTAAGTATGATTAGACCCTCTTTCTTTACACTCCCCAAAACTGGTAGCAATTTACTAGGGGCTCCTTTGTATGAAACCCTCAGCAGGAGAAAGCGAGAAGTGAAGAAAAGACTCCCACAAGTGGGAGGGAATCAGAAATGGGGAGAAGAAGAATGGCCTGCAGAACGCATCATAGAATACTATGGTCCAGCCACCTGGGCACAGGATGGAAGTTGGGGATACAGAACCCCAGTATACTTATTGAACCGGCTAATCAGGTTACAAGCTGTAGTAGAAATAGTGTCTAACCACACCTCAAACGCCCTAGAGTTGTTAGCCAAACAACACTCACAGATGAGAGCTTTCGTGTACCAAAATCGAATAGCTCTAGACTATTTATTAGCAGAAGAAGGGGGCGTGTGTGAGAAGTTTAATGACTCAAAGTGTTGTATCGAAATAAATGACTATAGAGAAACTATCAGAGATTTAGCTGCAGAAATCAAGAAAGTGGCACATGTCCCAGTGCAGAAATGGAATTCGATACTAAAAGCATCATGGTAAGATCAAATATTTGGAACAGGAGATTAGTAGAAAAAGGTGGGATTCTTTATCCTGTGCTCTGTAGCTAGATTAGTGTTCTTACCCTGTTTAATACCTTGCCTAATAAGACTAATTCACACCGTAGTCCAAGGAATGCAAATAGCAGCCCTTCCTATGGACCCTAAATTAGCTTCAGGGGGATTAGCCAAAAACAAAACCACCTCAAAAATTATGAACTTAACTGAAGAAAAGAGTACTGCTGCCCAAGTGTTAGAGAAATTTGAAGCTCAGATACAGGAGGGAAACATAGAAAGAACATATTGGAACAAAACGACAGGGGAAAGGTTAACTGAATAATGGTTAAGAGGCTTTTTTATCTTGGCAGAGAAAAAAGACTATAACCAGAACACGAATTAAATTAGTGAATTTGGAAGAGGGGGGATTGTAATATATGTGCTAAAGTTAATTCGTGTTATCAAATTATAAAAGGTAAATGTTGAACTGTATAAATATGAATGTCAAAGATGTGCTCAAACGAACATAAGTAAAAGTAAAATGTAGAAACCAAAAATGGAAAATTTCCTCAGCCTGGGAAGCACAGGAAGGACACGAGGAAAGTATGATTGGAATTACCAGAGAGGGGGCCTTAAAACTATTGCTGCCGGGAATCCCTGAAAAGAAACAAAGAACCACGGAAGAAGAAGATACAAGTCCAGAGACCAAGATAATCACTTCAGATGGATATCTCTACTCGTCTCCGCCGAAATTAACATATCCACGACACACCCGGGCTCGGCCATCAGCTGCATTGTTCCACCCTACCGGTCTATTCAGACTCCCGATACCGGGACTTGCATAATTAATGAAGACGCCTCGGAGAGGATAACGTCAGAATTTCGGACTTCACTCCGCGATCTTGTGTATAAAAAAGGGTGGCTGGAGACCAAAAATTGTGAACTTGGGGGGATACCAGGCTGGCAGAGACTGATATCTGTGTTCACCCAGCGGCGATCCCGGGCTCAACGCTGTCCCTTTAATTGTGGCTTTCCGAGACTGATATTTTGTCTCACAATAAAATTCTAAATTTTGATACTTTAAATTTGGTCCATTTTATTTATAACAGTATCAATTTTTTTTCTTTCTTTTTTTAATCTCTATGGCATCCTCAAGGCTGAGAGAGATAGGAAGAGTTGGTCTCTTCTGATAAGGAGGTAGTAAATTCTTTTTTTCTCTGAAAGATTTACGTTTTCCTGTGGTTAGTACATAAAAACTACATTTTAACTACAAAACTACATTTACCATACTATCAAACTATTAATACAACACCAACAATCAACACAACACAACACATATAGTAAATATCTTGCGTAGAGCCATATAATATGCACTTTTCACATTTCTGATTTTTTAAAAGGCAAACTGTTCGAAAAATATAACCCCTGACATGAAAAACTAAAGACGCCGCGTCCCGCTCGCTCCTGAGATAAGAGGCAAGGCGGGCTGGCCGCGGCTTGGGGCGGCCGTCTCTAGCTGCTTTTCCCGACCGCGGGGACACGGGCAGGGGGGTGTCCCGGTGCTGGCTTCTGTCCCAGGACCCTCCCGTAGCTAGCCCACCCCAAAAAACGCTCGGTTTTCCCCGTTCCACAGAGAAGAAAAACCAAACAAACCGCCATTTTGCAAACACACTGTGGCGCAGGGTCCTAAAGCCCTCTCACTATTAAACTATAGGGATCTTCTAGCGGACCCTGGGGCACGTGCTGCAACGTCAGGGTTTTCTGTCTAAAGGTCGACTCACTTTTGTAGTAAAAGTGAACTCCCGACCCTGTCCTGGCACTCTGAGCTGCTCAAAAGCAGCTGATAGTGGCCAGGTAGTTGCACCTCCCAAAGAGCTTTATTAACCCCTTAAATAGGGAGTCCCTCTTTGTTGGAAATTAACCATGTTGCTAGGAGAAGTACAAGGGAAGAATGTGCTGACAAACGAAGCATGAGGAACGGACCAAGACGTCGCGGTTAGGTGATCACGGTAGTCAAAGAAGAATAGAATTTATGGTGGGAGCCTTTGTGTAAATAAAGATAGGGAAGCAGGTGTTGTGGGAACGGGATATAGCCTATAGAAATTAGAAGATTAATGTTAAACTGAAATGTCATGTATAGCACGTACGTTGATGATGTAATCTGTAAGAAATAGTATAAAACCTGTAAGAAAATGAGGGTCGGGGGGATTCTGATTTGGGACGCTAGTCCCTGGGTCCCCGGGCCCGAATAAAGCACCGCATAAACTACTTTGTGGTTTGTATTTCTCTTCGTTGGGCAACAGTTTTCTGGCGACCGCGGCAGGACTCCGAAGGTTGCTGGGGCGGTTCGCGAGGTGATCTACTCCACGCCGGCACCAGGTGATTTCTGGGGAGACATCAACCCGTGCCCGACCCCGCGCCTGTCGGACAACTACGAGGTAAGCCCAAAAGGTGCTTTATTCTTAAAGGATTTTAGACACCTGCCGATTAAGACGGACCTACGATCCGCACGGTTGGGCTTGGACGTCCCAGGTTGGTGGAAAAAAAAATTGACCGTAAATCTCGACGAAAGTTGAGTAGGATCAATACCTGCTAGCAGGATATAAGGTGGTAAAGGATATAAAGTGGTAAAGGACATAAAGTGGTAAAAAAAAAAAAAAAAAAAAAAAAAAAAAAAATGCCATTTAAAGGGTTTAAAATGTCCTCGGCAAGGATTGAAATCCCGGAGGACTCACCACTAGGTTGTTTAATAAGGAAATGGAAAGAAGGGAATTTTGGTCAAGAATTAGCTAAAGATAAGTTGATTGATTTTTGTAATCATGTTTGGCCACAATATGACACTGCGGGAATGCAGTGGCCTAGGAATGGGATGCTGAATCATGATATTATTACTCCAATGATGCACTATTTACAGGATAATGGTAAATGGGAAGAGATACCATATTTGGATCTGTTTTATTACTTGGGACGGAGAACGGATTGGCAGAAGGAATGTGGAATAATGGTTCTAACTGTGGCAAATGAGAAGTGTCGGGGTTGCGAGAATCGGGATCAAAAGGCAGACTATCTAGTTAAATATAAAGACCCTGAGGAGGATGTATCCCTACTGGTCTCCCCTAGCGCTCCCCCACCTGAAACCGCTTCGGAAGAAGAGGGAGAAGAGGGTGGGGAAACAAGGGAAAAAGGGGATGGCAAGAGTAAACGGCATACCCCGATATCTAAGCGAACAAGGGGTCACCTAGTCTCTAAGAAAGGGGGCCGGGAGGGGGGAACACACATAATGGCCCCTTTGAGAGAAGCGGTGGGACCCCAGGGGGATCGGGTAATGGTGAAAGTTCCGTTTTCTCCGAATGACTTGATGATCTGGAAGCAATCTGCAGGATCTTATAGAGAGGATCCCGACCGTACGGCCAGGGTAGTAAAAATGGTAATAAAAACTCAGAACCCTGATTGGAATGATTTACAGGTTTTATTAGATACTTTGATGGACTCTACTGAAAAGGAAATGGTGTTGCGGGCTATGACGGAAAAGGCGAGAGAAATGATAAGGTTGCGGGTGGCGGATGGAACTCTGAATGAATTAGTGCCAAGGGAAGACCCTGAATGGGACCCCAATACAGCACGGGGACACCAAGCATTGAAGGGATACCAGGAATTGTTAATTGAAGGAGTTAGAACAGGCATTCCAAAGACGGTAAATTGGTCCAAACTTTATTCAGTGAAACAAGAAAAGAATGAATCCCCTTCTGCTTTCTTAGAACGATTGAAGGAAACTGCGAGATGGTATACTAGTTTAGAAGTAGAGGGGGAAGCGGGAAGGTTACAATTGGCATTAATCTTTATGGGGCAGTCCCAGGAGGATATTAGAAAGAAATTGCAGAAGCTAGAAGGTGAGGATACCCGTAATTTAGAAAAATTGTTGGAAGTTGCCTGGAAGGTCTATAACAATCGGGAAAAGGAATCGGTCAGGAAACAACAAGCTAGCATGTTGGCAGTACTCCAGCAAGCTGTAGGAAGGGGTAATGGGAGGGGGCGTGCTCGAGGAAGAGGAGGATTTGGTAGGGGTCGTGGCGGGGGCCAGGTGAGATTAGGATATGACCAATGCGCCCTTTGTAAAAATAAAGGACATTGGAAAAATGAGTGCCCATTGAATAGTGGGATTGGAATTCCGAGGCAGTTTGGGAATTCGTCAGCAGAGGTCGCCCAGGCGCTGGTAATGGGGGAATATCAGAATCAGAGCTGACTAGACCGGGATCTCAAGGTTATCATGGAAGTAGAGGGAGAACCGTTAGAATTTAGAATAGATACAGGTGCCACATATTCTGCAATTAATACACAGGTAGGGTCATTAAGTGACACAAAGATACAAGTAGTGGGGGTTACTGGAAAAATTGAAGAAAGGGCATTTCTTCGGCCAGTAGATATAAAGTTTGGGGGAAAGGAATTTGATCATCAATTTTTGTACATGCCAAATAGCCCTGAATCATTGATAGGACGAGACCTATTGTCGATGTTACAGGCCAGAATTATTTTTGAAGGAGGTAGGGTCAAGTTAGAAATTCCGGAAGAAAATATTGGTAAAATGTTCATTATTAAGGAGGTAGAGCCCCAACCCATTAGAGAAGAAATTGAGCAAGCTGTAGTTCCCTGGGTATGGGAAACTGGGACCCCCGGAAAGTCAAAGGCAGCACAGCCAGTAGTAGTAGAACTAAAAGAGGGGAAAGAACCAGTACGACTAAAGCAGTATGCAATCAAACCTGAAGTCAGGCGAGAGGTAGCCCCAATTATTGATCAATACCTAAAGTTAGGCATTTTGCAGGAGTGTGAATCCGAATATAATACTCCTATTTTTCCAGTTAAAAAGCCTAATGGAAAGTATAGGTTAGTGCAGGATTTAAGAGCAATAAATGAGATAACCAAAGATATTCATCCCGTAGTTGCTAATCCTTATACCTTGTTGACATCTGTATCAGAGAAATTTGAATGGTTTACCGTGATTGATTTAAAAGATGCCTTTTTCTGCATCCCACTGGCACTTGAAAGTAGGAAATATTTTGCATTCGAATGGGAAAATCCAGACACGGGACGAAGAAGGCAGCTGACTTGGAGCCAACTACCACAGGGATTCAAGAACTCCCCTACCATTTTTGGAAACCAACTAGCTCGGGAACTAGAAGAGTGGAAGACAACCCAGGTAACAGTACCAAGCATGTTCTATGTGGTTCTCCAATATGTGGATGATATTTTCCGAGCAGCTACAGAACGAGACATCTGCTCCCAACTAACCATAAGCCTTCTGAACATGCTGGGACAAGGAGGATATCGAGTTTCGCGAGACAAAGCACAGCTGGTAAGAACAGAAGTTGTCTATTTGGGGTGTGAAATCTCTAAGGGGGTGCGGAAATTGGGGACTAACCGCATAGTGGCTATCTGCGCCATACCCGTCCCCCGAAACCATCAGGAACTCCGATCTTTCCTCGGAATGGTGGGGTGGTGTCGGCTGTGGATTCTGAACTTTGGACTGCTGGCACGGCCCCTATATGAGGCCCTCAAAGAAGTGCACTGGACTTGGGGACGTGCACAGGAAAAAGCCTTCCTAGAACTAAAGCAGGCCTTAAAGGAAGCCCCTGCGCTGGGATTGCCAGATTTGAGCAAAGATTTCCAGCTATATGTTACTGAAAGACACAGATTGGTATTAGGGGTACTAACACAGAAAATAGGGCCATGGAAGCGGCCTGTGGGGTATTTCTCTAAACAATTGGACACAGTTAGCTCTGGCTGGCCAGGATGCCTGCGAGCGGTAGCGGCAACAGTGCTGCTAATACAAGAAGCAAGGAAGCTGACTCTGGGAAGGAAGCTGGAAGTATATGTGCCCCATATGGTAATTGCAGTCTTAGAGCAAAAGGGAGGTCACTGGCTCTCATCCAGCTGTCTGTTGCAATATCAGGCGTTGCTGCGGGAACAAGATGATATAGAACTGAAAATAACACCCCATTTAAACCCAGCAGAATTCCTCAGGCCGAACCGAGAGGAAGGGGAACTCGTCCATGACTGTGTGGAGATAATTGAGCAGGTCTATGCAAGCAGAGAAGATTTGAAGGATGCACCGATCGATAGCCCAGACTGGGAGTTGTTCACCGACGGGTCCAGTTTTGTCGAGAACGGCACCAGGTATGCGGGTTATGCGGTAGTCACAACTCTTCAAGTAATAGAAGCAAAGGCTCTTCCCCCTGGAACCTCGGCTCAAAAAGCAGAAATTAGAGCCTTAACTCGAGCCCTCGAACTGAGCAAAGGAAAGAGGGTCAATGTTTGGACTGATTCAAAATATGCCTTTGGGGTGGTGCATGTACATGGAGCTCTGTGGAAAGAGCGGGGATTGTTAACGTCTCAAGGGTCAACAATAAAACATAGGGACGAGATCCTACTCCTGTTAGAGGCTGTAAGAGAACCCGAGGCAGTGGCAGTAATGCATGTGCCAGGACACCGAAGAGAAGATGGAAAGATATACCAAGGTAATCGATTGGCAGATAAAACGGCTAAAAGAGTAGCGAAGGAAATAAGGATTCAATCAGCTCTTATTCCAGCTAAGGGAAATCCGGCGGATTCCTACATGAAAGATGAGCCTCCATACCTACCAGATGACGTGAAGTTGGCCCACCTGGTGAAAGCTCAGAAGAATGACAAAGGGTGGTATGTAACAGCAACCGGGCAGGTGGTAGTACCTGCGAAGATAATGCGAGCAATCTTGGAGACTGAACATTACAAGTGCCACTGGGGAGCGGAGGCCTTGGTAAAATTTTTAAAGAATGAGGTAATCTCTAATCAGATGTTAACAATGGCAAAGCGGGTTAATGCAACCTGTCCCACTTGTGTGAAAAATAATCCCCTAGTGCGAAAACAGGTTCAAATGGGAGGGTTAAAGGTAGGCCCACAGCCTGGAGACTACTGGCAAATAGACTTTTCAGAGCTGCCTAAAGCCCAAGGTAATAAATACCTTTTAGTGTATGTATGTACCTTTTCAGGATGGCCGGAGGCGTTTCCCTGTCGCACGAATCAGTCAAAGGAAGTGGTTAAAACCCTTTTGAAAGAGATAATCCCCCGGTTTGGAATCCCGTTAGGAATGTCATCAGATAGGGGACCGCATTTTGTGGCAGGAATCATTCAAGGTGTAGCCAAGGCATTAGGGATTAGATGGGATTTACACACTCCGTGGAGACCGCAGTCTAGTGGCCAGGTAGAAAGGATGAATCAAACATTGAAAAATCAGTTGAAAAAGATTTGCCAGGAAGCCAAAGTTCAGTGGCCCCAAGCTCTGCCAATAGCATTATTGCGCATCCGAATAAAACCCAGGGAGAGGATAGGAGTCAGTCCGTATGAAGTATTGTATGGTAAAGCTTATCATGCTGCAACCTATCAGGGGGACCCCCATTTAACAGGGGACCAAGTATTATTAAACTATGTGTTATCTTTAAATAAGACTCTTGCAGCTGTACGGGGAGCCTTGCAGTGGAACCGCCCGCTACCACTAGAGAACCCAGTTCATGACATCTCGCCGGGAGACCATGTGTACGTGAAAAATTGGAGCGTGGAGCCTCTGAAGGAGTCATGGAATGGCCCCTACCAAGTGCTGATGACTACGTATACCGCCGTCAAGGTCGCTGGGATTGATAACTGGATACACTACACCAGGGTGAAGAAGGTACCGACGAGATGGGAGGTGCAGCCAATAACAGACACCCGGATGGTATTCCGAACAAAGCCCTGATCATCTTGATACTGATTGTTTGTCAGTTAGTAGCCTCAGCAGTTATAATTCATGTACCAGACCCTTTAGTCTTAGTACCGGAAAGTGGAAATGTTGAATTAACCTGTTTGTTTTCTGACAACCAGAAAGCTGGATCCCATGAAATTAATGTGAGATGGAGAAAAGGCCTTGACATCGTAAGTAAAGGAATAATGACACTTTGGGATGACCATCAGCAATCAGGAAACACTACCTTAAGGATTCCTAAAATCACAACTTCTGGAGAAGGTAGATACACCTGTGTAGTATGGATAAAAGATAGTTTTGATTATGGGGATTTCGAGTTGGAAATTATAAATGAAAACTATACCAGTGCAGGTTCAGTAATAGTAGCACCCTTGAGAACAAGCCAGGATATTTGGTTGGGCCCGCCATTGAGAATTAGTTGTCAATACACCTTGAAGAATAATTGCAAAAGAAGAATAAGGATTAGCTGGTGGAAAGAGAGAGAGATGGAATGGGATCAATTGAAGGAAGGAAGTAGTGAGTGGAAGAAAGAATCTAAAGGGGTCGGGTGGTATAATATCACATCTTTTGCTTCAACAACTATGGCAGGGAATTATCTGTGTATAGTTAAGTGTGGATTAGATGGAGGATTTGGACTTCGGGAAATGGTCGCTAGAACAAACCCGGATCAGGGAATAGGAGCAACTGAAAGAACAATCTTAGCAGTAGAAAGAGAAAATATTGCTTTAAATTGTACAATATCCCAAAATTACACTGAGTATGGGTGGTGGCATGAAACAAGGATTAGGCCGGGATCAAAGTATAAAATCACGGCAGGGAGAAAGGAAATAGCATTGCAAATTACTAATATACAGAAAGGGGATGACGAAGGAGAATATTGGTGTTGGATAGCCCGAGATAATTGGTGGGGTCACAGTCAGGTAACATTAAGAGTAAGGGACATACGAGTTACCAGACAGGTCCCAGAGAGAAATCAAACCCTAAAAATAATAGAAAGACAGGAAATTTTAATAGTAGGACTAATTCGAGACTTCGGAAGAATGCAAAATACAACTTCAATAACAGCATGTCTGCCTCTTCCCCAAGCGGCTGGAGACCCGATCCCGTGGGGAATTATACCCATAAGGGAGATGCCAAGCGCCACCGCGAATGTGACCTGGAACTGTGAAATAGTGTCTAAGGAGATTTTAGACTGGGTAGAGGTTTGTATGTTACGAAGAAAGATTAGTAAGCAAAATTGTCAGCAAATACCAGGATATTATAGATGGATAGAGGATTCAAAATTGTCAGCAGATACCAGGATATTATGGATGGATAGAGGATCCAAGCTTAAGGGAAATTGTTTGGTGATTGGAAAAGTGTCCGAGCCATGCGATAAGATCTGAGTTCGGAATAAGAGAAAGAAGATAGAAGAAGTATGTCAGAATACCACTGAGACAATGACAATGGAGGAGTGGAAAACAATCTGGGGACCTAGTCTGTTAGAAACTTATAGTTACCTAGGGAAAGTGAATTGGTGCATAGTGTGGGAAGGGAAAAAGAATCAAGATTTTGGGCAGAAGTCATTATTCAAAGAACAATATAGGAAAAAGGTAGAGATGATGGAGTTATGGAATTGTACACAGGTACTAACCTGTGACACTCCACCAGTGCAGATTGGACTTGAACCAGTGCGAGTGCTGTTGCAGTGGGGATGTGAATGTAGAGGATATAATCACACCCTTGCAAAGAAAGAAAAGGAGCCCTGGGATTGCAAGACGACCACGGTTAGGAGCCCAGGAAATTTAGTTTGGGTTATGGGACATGGATTATGGACTACGCACATGCCCATAGATGGTGCAGTTACACAAATTACATTAGGGGTTCCTACCTTATGCCCATTCTGGAAAACTTCTAAGCTGCAAGAAAAGGAATTGGTAAGCAGAAAGAAAAGGGAGATAGAAGATGATGCTTCGATTCAGGAAGATTGGCATGAACCTGATGATGGAGTAAAAGTAGGATGGATGTTAGAATCACTGTTTGCCCCTATATCATCTTACAGAAACAGGGAGATGTTGTACTGATTATTAGGACAGACGGAGAGGCTTGCAGCTACAACTAAAAAAGGTTTTAGAGATTTGAATCTTCAGCTGCAAGCAACTACTAGAATGACATTACAGAATAGAAGGGCATTAGATTTACTGCTACTTAAAGAACATGGGGTTTGTGGATACTTAAGAAACAGAGTGGACCATTGCTGCGTGCACATCCCAAACGTGACGGAGGAAATAGAAAAAGATATAGATCAATTAGAACAAATAGAATCCAAAACAAAGGAGATACAAAAGGATGCTGAGCATAATTGGGTAGGAGCCCTGTTGAGCTCCTTAGGGATCCAGGTTTCCAGTTGGGTATCATCTATAGTACAATATGTAATAATGTTTGTAATCATGATAATTGTAGTGATCATTTTATATAGATGTCTTTTAGGAATGATTCTGAAAGAAGGGGCTCACACCAAAAGGGTAATACAAGCAGTTACCCGAAGAGAAGTGATACAACCTCGTGTAGCTGAGACTCAAACCTAAGAAATTGAGCATCCTTGCAACGGAATTGAAGAATGCTCAAGAGGGGGGACTTGTTGGAAATTAACCATGTTGCTAGGAGAAGTACAAGGAAAGAATGTGCTGACAAACGAAGCATGAGGAACGGACCAAGACGTCGTGGTTAGGTGATCACGGTAGTCAAAGAAGAATAGAATTTATGGTGGGAGCCTTTGTGTAAATAAAGATAGGGAAGCAGGTGTTGTGGGAACGGGATATAGCCTATAGAAATTAGAAGATTAATGTTAAACTGAAATGTCATGTATAGCACGTACGTTGATGATGTAATCTGTAAGAAATAGTATAAAACCTGTAAGAAAATGAGGGTCGGGGGGATTCTGATTTGGGACGCTAGTCCCCGGGTCCCCGGGCCCGAATAAAGCACCGCATAAACTACTTTGTGGTTTGTGTTTCTCTTCGTTGGGCAACAGTTTTCTTCATGCGTGGGCTTATTAATATTTCATAACAAACCGACGTTGGGAGCCAAGTGAAACTATACTTCCCTCTAGCCACCCCCCAGCTCTCACTAGCTCAGTTATTCAGGGGTTTTAGGGAAATATATTTCCAGAGAGACAGAATAAAGATTTCAAAAGAGTGGCTCTCACCCCCAGCTTCCGTCCAAGCTTTATTCTCGATGTGATGTTCCAGGAGCCCAAGAAGAGAGAGAGCGAACCAGGAAGAAACAGGGGTATATCTAGTTTTGGGCCAAGGAAAGATATTGGCCCTGAGCCAATAGGGTCAGGAGTAGGTATGATAGGGAAAAAGGGTTAAACTACATAGCACAGGCTTCAGGGGGATTCTGAGGGGAAAAACCATTCCTCAGAGGAACACAACAGGTAGCCCCTGTATCAATTAAAAATTTCACTTCTTTTTCCCCTAACTGTAAGGTAACCAGAGGTTCCTGGGGTGTGGAATCTTTCCACCCAGCGTACAACACCATCACCTTGGCAACGTCTCCCTGCTGGAACTGATTGCCCTGGTAAAACTGGTTTGAGCACTCTCTCTTCCTGTGGCCCTCTTGTTTACAATATGTGCACTGATTCAAGCCTAATCCCTGCATAACTGGTCCTCCGCAACCCTTGCCAAACCCGCCCCTCCCCATAGTCAGCTGCGTCTAGCACCTCTCCTTGCATTTGCTTGTACTACTGCCAAGAGATTTCGCCCTTGCTGCTTGTTAACCTCTTTTTCTCTATTATTATAAACCTTCCAAGCCACCTCAAGTAGTTTGTCCAAATTTCTCAACTCCCCCCCTCCAGTTTCTGTAATTTTTTCCTAATTTCATCCTGTGATTGGCCAAGAAAGATAAGAACAAGCTGAAATCTCACTTGTTCTGTATCTATTTGGAGGTCTGTATATTTCCTGGCCACTTCTTTAAGTCTTTTTAGAAAGACAGTTGGAGATTCTTTCCTCTCCTGCCTGATCTCATATAATTTGGACCAATTCATAGTTTTAGGTATAGCATTTTGAACCCCTATTTGGATCCACTCTTGATATTTCTTTAGCCTTATATCCACTTCAGATGGGTCATTAGGATCCCACAATGGATCCTCGGTGGGAAAGTTATAATCCAAAGTTCCTGTTTACTAGCTCATTGCGAATGTCTTCTCTCACCCTTTCCCTGGCCACTCTAAGTACCATTTCCTTTTCGGTAGAGTCCATTAGAGTATCTAATA
Source organism: Hirundo rustica (assembly GCF_015227805.2). Classification (NCBI taxonomy): domain Eukaryota; kingdom Metazoa; phylum Chordata; class Aves; order Passeriformes; family Hirundinidae; genus Hirundo; species Hirundo rustica. The sequence continues at coordinate 27,536 of NW_026690311.1, read as the reverse complement.
TAACTCGGATGTCATTCCAGTCCAGATTTTGAGTTTTTGTAATCATTTTCACTACTCTGGCCATTTTATCAGGGTTTTCTCTATAGGTCCCAGCTGACTGCTTCCAAATTACTAAATTTCCCAGGGGAAAAGATACCTTTACAAAAACCAGTCCATCCACCCCTACTTCTTGTCTTAAAGGAGCAATTACAGTTCTCTTTTGTTTGCCTGATTTTAATAAACCCTTTCCTGTCCTGGGCCAAGCCGGGGCCAATTTTGACCATGTTCAATTAGATACTGGGGTTACTGGTTTATCGTCATCACTCTCACTACTGTCTGCTCCTTCTGCACCCTCCCCATGTCTCTGTATCACAGTTAAATCTTGGTCATTTCCTGGGGAAGAAGGGGCAGGCGAAGACAGCAGAGGAGGGTACAGGGAGACAGGAGCCAGGTGAAGGAGGTGTTGGTGGGAGAGGAGGCTATCTTTGAGCAGGGGTAGGTGGAGGAGGAGGGTATCTTTCAGCAGGGGGGGTAAGTGGATCAGGTGCAATAGGGCAGGTGAGGTAGGGTCAGATTCCCCTGATGCCGTGGGAGCTACTAATATTCACCCTCCATATCATCTTTCCAATATAAACTTTCATCTAATGCCAAGTGTTCTAAACAATGCTTCCCTTGGACACAAGCCATGCACTTATTGTTTTCAGGTACTTTAACAATCATTAACCCACACTCAGCCAGCTACTCTGGCTTTTCCCATAAATAGAAAAATAAATCAACATACGGAACTTCATCCCATTTCCCTTCCCGTTTACAAAACATCAGTAACTGTGAAATCATGTCAGATTGCAAAGACCCATTTTCCGGCCATGTTTTCCCATCCTGCAAGACATATTTTGGCCACCAAGTGTTACAATAATCAATCAACTTAACCTTACGTACCTCTTGCCCAATATTACCCTGTTTCCAATGTGCTAATAAGCACCCCAAAGGAGAAGTGTGTGGTATGGGGGCATTGCCGCTCAAAACCCTTTTAAGCTTCTCCATGTTACAGCTACAATAGACCACTGTTGCTGAACCTGCAATGCTTTCGCAATTCTCTAATGGACGGCACCTAGGCAATTACCAGGAATTCCTTAGCCCAACCACATGTAGCTTTCGCTGCGTCTTACTGGCAGGCAACCAGGCCAGAGTAAAAGTACCTTACCTTTCTCCAGGGGACGTTGTGAGCGGTGGGGGGTCCCGGTGCTGATGGGCTCCCCGAGAATCCCTCGGTGCCGGCTGGAGCGTGATTGGGTCGCGGGGTCCAGTCGGGGTCATCAGAATGTTGTTAGCATGGAAACACATAATCACAGGATGATTATATGCAGGTGCTTTTATTGAAGAGCTCTGGGAAGCAGGGGTGCAAACCCAAATCTGACTCCAACATAGATTCAAAATGGACATGTTTTTATACCCTTTTCATTCTATAACTATATATTAATTATTAAACCCATATTGTTCTATTGTATACATTGATCTTATCCAAGCATGAATTCTTGTCATTTTCATCAGGTCCCCCAAACATCCTTTTTCATGATTCTTGTTATGATTACACCATTTCTCATGATTCTTATTAGGATTAAACAATAATCGTATTCAATTTCCAAACAATTATTACATTTAACAATCTTATAATTTATCATGTGATGATTATGCAGGTGCAGTTTCACATGGTCTAATAAAGACAAAGCTCAACGTTTGTTCCCAGGGCCTAGTTCCCTTTCCCAGGTTTACTAGACCCAACCTTTCTTTCCACCCTACCTGAATCTATTGTATACAGTTCCCATGATTTTTAGAAACATTTTAACCCTATGCTACCAATGTGAGTGATGATAAAAGACTGCTGTCGGGACGAAAGATGAAATATTATTTTTTTTAAGTAGTTTATATAACTGATCATTTGGAACTTCTTTTAGGAGAGATGCTTCTGCTCTCTCTACAACACCTGCAGCATAAAAAGAGTCAGTAACAAGATTAAAAGGAAAAGTAAACTTGGAGAAAACACACAACTGCTGCCAGCTCCACAATTTGAGGAGAGCCTTCTACTTTCTCGATATCTGATTCCCATTGTCTTGTATCTGGATTCTGCCAGGTGATTACAGACTTTTGGGGCTTCCCTGAGCCATCTGCGAAAAAGGTGATTGCTTCTAAGGGTGTATGACTCCTTAGAGGTTTCTGAATAAGTTTCAGGGATGAATTTAACAACCTGTGTTTTGGATAATGAATTGAAAGTTTCCTTGAAAAATTTGCAAGAGTGATTTGTAAAACCTCTGCATTTTGAACTAACCACTCTAAATACATTGATGTGATTGGCAAAAAGATTTTTGAGAAATCTTTTCCTGCGAGGGAAAGAATTCTGTATCTGGCTTTCATAATTAATTGAGATATAATTTCAGGGCATGTTGTTATTGTTTTGCCTAATTGCCGAGATAGAAAGACCCAATCTAAAATTATCAGGTGGTCTTTCTTCTTGAGATCCCACTGGAAAATTAAACCATGGAGCTGTGGGTTTTCTCCTAGGACTGCAAATAAAAAAGGTTAGGGCTATACCAATGTGCTTGATGTGTCTGGATGGCTGCAGCACTTTATCTAAAGCAATTTGGGCTGCTTTGGTGAGTTCTTGTGGAGAGTTTAATGTTGTGTCTCCTTTTAGTAAGTCAAATAAAGGGTTTAAGTCTTGATTTGTAATACCTAGTAGAGGTCTGATCTTGTTAATAGTTTCTATAAGTTGCTGCATTTCATTGAGTGTTTTCGGGTTATCTCTCAGCTGAAGCCTCTGCGGTGTTATGGTCTGTTCTGTAATTCTATAGGCTAAATACTTCCAAGGTGAAAGCTGTTGTATTTTTTCTCTGGCTACTGTGAATCCTGCCTGCTGTACTGCTGAGATGACATGGTCTGCTCTCTCTTTCATGGATGTTTCTTCTTCAGCTGCTATTAAAATGTCATCCACATAGTGCAGTATGAGGGAATTCGGATGTTGTGCGTAAACCGGAGAAAGTATTTTCACAACAAACCATTGGCAGATACTTGGAGAGTTTCGCATTCCTTTGGGAAGTACCGTCCAATGATATCTTTTTAAAGGAGCTTGTTGGATAATAGATGGAATAGAGAAGGCAAATCGCTGTGTGTCATCAGGATGTAGGCTAATATTAAAAAAAACAGTCCTTCAAATCAATAACAGTCAAAGTCCAATTCTTAGGGATCATAACTGGGGAGGGTAAGCCTGTTTGCAATGATCCCATCTCGACAATAATTTTGTTAATCTTTCTTAGATCGTGCAATAATCTCCATTTTTCACTGTTAGGTTTTCTGATGACAGAAACAGGGGTATTCCATGGGCTAGTTGTTGGGGCTAGGTAACCTTTTTTAATTGTTCTTGGACTAACTGCTCTAGTACAGTGAGCTTCTCTGCTGGCAAGGGCCATTGGTTCTCCCAAATTGGTGTATCAGATGTCCACGTGGGCTTTAAGGTGTCATGCTCACTTGTAGCCCATATTAGAAATCTGTTTCTATCTTCAGACCCCATTGAGACAGGATGTCTCTTCCCCACAGGACTATATTTGCTCTTACAATGAATGGTTTAGTGGTTGCAACGCGACCCTCGGGACCCTCAAATGTGGCTGAGTGCAAACTGCAAAAGCTGTCACAGTGACCTCCAATACCTGCTAGCCGATCCAGTGTAGGTACGATGGTCCAGTCTTGCAGCCTGAGATTTTTCGACATCAGCGTGATGTCCGTGCCTGTATCTATAAGGCCTGTGAGGGTGATGGTTTTTCCAAGATGCTTGAGGACGCAGTTCAGATGTGGCTGCCCATGGCTGATGTGCCTCGTCCAAGCAATGAAGGATGTGTCGCTGCATGAATGGTAGGAGAAAAGCCTGTGCTATAATTAGTCCTTTAGGTAAGTGTGGTAGCGGCATGCAAAGCAATAACACGGAGACAAGAGGTCTGCAGTGCAGAGTTGCTCCCCCAAGCCGAGAGAGAGCCTGTTTATTTCTTTAATTTTTATACATTTGTGGGTCTGGTTGTGGATTGGCTTCTGGGGTTACTACCCTTCACCCCACTGGCCAGACCAGCTGTCAACCAACACTATTTTCAGGCTAGGGATATGTAAACAAAGGACAGGGAACGAAAACAAAAGGTTTGTTTATGTTACCATGTGTGAGAAAAGCGAAACACTGCTCCTAATATTGTGCAGAAACTAAAGAAACTGACTCCATCTTATGAACAATCAGAAGGCTTTAAAAAAACTCAGAAAAACCAGGGAAGCTGTGATCAACTTGAAAGTTGACATGTGGATGAATCCTCGAGTGATCACTCTGACGATTCCTCCACAGACAGTGATTGAATTTGTATATATTCCTTTTGTAAATTTGTTCATTTTTCTTTTTCTGTTTTCTTTTTTGCAAAGTTAAAAGGGTGAGATGTTACCCTGGTTTTTCTGAGTTGAGCTGGTTCAGAACAGGTTTTGAATAGAAAAGGATTCACACAAGTGCATGTTTTAAATAATATTATTTTTAATTGATTGCTTAGCATTTCTTGTCAGCTAGGTATACCATGTACACTAGAAGTTGCAGAGGTGCAACAGGAACAGAGCATTTCCTTCTGTGAGCTGATCCTGTGAGCTAATATTTTTTTCCTTTAATCCTTTGCAGTTTGGGGGAAATTAGATTGGTGTTACTGTTATAGTTCCATCACTTTTACCTGTTACAGTAATTTTGCTGTATTTACCTATCAGAAGCAGCTGGTGCATCCCTTCTAGAATAATATAATAATCTCTTTGTAGCTGTCAGTTCATACCTCTGTAATCTGCCAAAATAGATTCCTGCTCAGTCTTACGACACATCAGTCTTGCCTCTGATGAGGAGAGTTTCATCTCGCTGCTCTAGATCATCTTTGTGATGCCTTTCAACAGAAGTTATCCCCTTCGTTCTGATACAGTTTGTCAATTCCATGACCCATGGAAGATGGAAATCACACTTCATCATACTTCAAGCATTATATTTCATGTTTGCAACTGGTTATTTCTGAGCCTCACAGCAGTCTTGGATCAAGTAACTCATATCACTGTCAGGATCAAGAGTGGAAGATGTGTTTTATGTAGAAATGAATCTAGGAAGATAGTTAGAATTATAGACTGAGGCTAGATTTGTAGTTAAATGTGTATCCTAAAGTCATATTAATGAAATCTTTGTTGATAATTCTGTTGTAAGCAGGGACACAAATGTGAAAGTCAAAAGCTGTAACAGTGGAGGAGGTCAGCAACCTTTCCCTGGTCTATGTTTTAATGCTGCACCTGTAGGGTTCCATACACAGAGAAAAAACAAGATAGAATGGTTAATGTTGAGGGTTTGGGTTGTTTGTTTGTTTTTAAAAAATTATTATGGGTTTATTTTCCTTCTCACTGTCCTGTAGCTTAGATTAAAATTTTGAGGTTTTGCTTGGAGAGGGGGATGGTTTGTTTTTCTTACTTTACAATCCTCTGGAAAAAGTCAAACCCCACTTGATGTGATGATGTGCAGCTGCTTTAGCAGAGGGGTTGGACCAGAAGATCTCCATAGGTCCCTTCCCACCCCACCCACTCTGTGACTCCATAGTCTCCACCAGCACGACTTTGCAGACCAGGCTGACTTCACCCTCACTGGGATGTCTCAGATGGATTAAACTGCAGACATTTGTGGGTTAGTACTGTTTCTTCTTTCCCATTTTGTGTGCCAGCATGGGAAGGGAAGTTAATGGATTAAGGGAGCTCAAAAATAGATTTAGGAAGTTTTTTTTTTTTTGCTTTGGAGTTGAGCTCCAGTCAAGCTCTAAGGTCACTCTCTAGTGCTTGTAATTTAATAAATAGGGAGAGCTGGACATGTCTTTCTAAGGTAATTTTTAGCTGCCCTTTAAAAGAGGCTTTTTTTAGGACAAACAGGCTGCCTTTTGAGTGGTGCCAAGTACTTCTGTCTTAAGTTCACAGTGCAGGAATAGGTTGGACCCAAAACATCTTTCCCTTTTTCATTTGCTGATAGAAATTCAGTGTTTTGGTCAAAGTTAACACATCTCCAGTTGTTTGTACATGGATGGTTCCCCCTGTGTGCATTTCCTCTGAGATGCGCTTAATTACCATCTGAAGTTTTTACATCACCTTTGCAAAATAAGTCTATTTTCATTATTTTATGCTATAGCTGAAAATCTGCGGTCTTCCAAATCCTCTGCCCCATTTGCTCATTTTTCTTGCAGTCCAAAATACCAAAGTATATGATTCTTTAGAGAAGATTTTGTGCTAGAATAAAAATATTGCTCAGTAGTAATTTGTCTAGAGAGATCTGGACAGACAAGTGGTCATCTCTGAACATTATTTTGAAAAATCACTGGGTCTGAGCTTTAAAAGGGAGAATCAGCTGATTTGTATTCCTGCAGCTGTGACTCGGTGTCTGTGAGGAGATAAAACTCTGCTCCTGATTGGTGGTAGTGAGTGAGGAGTCAAGGTAATTGCCTCTTGGTTGATACAAGGCTCCTTTAGGGTGGTTTGTCGCTGTGTCCCTCATGCCTGGCAGGCGCACAGGCTAGCTCAGTTCTGCACTGCGACAGCGTGGATCGGTTGGGGTTACAGGCAGGGTGAGTAACCTCCTCCCAGTGGGTTCTTGGTTCCCCACAAAGGCGAGTGGACCTGATGGAGTTGCGACTGTGGCGACGGAAAAAGGGTCGACTCTCTTTAGGCAGGGTAGAAGGTAGTTTATTAAGGGGAGTCTGGCAAGGAGCTCCGCCTCAGACCACTGCTGCCCAGAGAGAGCAGAGATCAAAGCCTTGCGGCCACTTGTAAATGGGGGAGGATCCAGGGGTGGTGACAACGGGTCAGCCAACCAGGGAACACAGGGGTGTAACATGGGGTGTCAACTTCTAAACCATTAACAAATCACAAGAGGGGAGGAGGGGATTCTCTAGGCACCAGCCTATCATTCGACGCCTCTCCTGGATCTTTCCAGAATCCAGGGAAGGGTCTCGAAGTGCCAGACAGGGCGACCAAGAGGAGAGAGGGGGGATTGACAGGGACAGGTGCAGGGGAGGAATGATTGGCATAAAACGTCTGGTTATATAACCAACTCATAAGGGGGAAAACTATTACAGAACACAGGGGGGTACAGTGGACTGAACCATTACAAAAATAATTTATAAATCTTACAAAAATAACTTAATAACTCAATAAAACAACTCTCGTACCACTACAGTGGTTTATGGCACTATTGCTGTAAAACTGTCAGCTCCTGTTATCCTGACGTCCCTTTGGGGACTGAGTGAGGACTGGAGGAGATAATCTTGCTCCAGGCACAGCAAGTTCAGTGAGTTAGGGTGAGGGACAAGTTGGTGTCTCTTTCTGCATTCCAGGCTCTGATTTTCACATGAGCTCTCATGGAACAATAATATATAACTTAACATGTTGCTGAGTGGGGAGGATGATAGACCCAAGCTGCAAGGCACGAATCTGTCAAATGGAGAGCAGCACTTCATCTGTTTTAGCTGAACATTATCGTTTGCTGATGCCTGGACAGATCAGTTTTAGCACAGATGTGGGGATGTTTTCTAAGCACAGAAGGCTCAGGGTTTGTTTACACAGCCCCTGTGTATGGCAGCTCAGAGAAAGGAACATTTTCCCAACAGCCATCAAGAAAACAATTGTGCCATTTATAAGAAACTGCCAATTACATGATCTATCATGCTCTCCACTGATAAACCCCAAAAAGCACTAAAATACCCCTTCTAAATTAAATTATATTTTGGTTTGCATAGCTGCATGATATTGGAACTGCAAACATGCAGTGCCATCTGAAGTTACAAAAGGTGATAAAAGTGCACTCAGGACAGATTATGCTGCTCCCTTAATTTTTTCCTACTCTCAAAATCTACCATATTTTAAAGGTGTCATATTTTTGTACATCACAAAAGAAAGAGGTAGGAGCCTTTTTCAAATGCCATAACAGTATTGCTGTGGTGTTGGGGCATTATTTTTACATATTCAGTGTCTTTTTCTGTTAATAGAGATGCCTGTCTTTGGCCCTTATTTTATCTTTAAAGAATGATCTGACACAGGTATCTGAATTTCAGACCATTTATTTAGAAATTACATTAGTGTATCTGCTTGATATACTGCTTACCTTGTATCCAACAGCATTTGAATTTTTTTTGTAATTTTTGTAGTTAAAAGTCAGCAGTAGCTGTCACCATGCAGGTATAAAACATTTTAAAGACCATTATTTTTTTGAACAAATTAAAAACAATTATCACAAGTTCTGCAAGAGTATCAGCTAATGGTTACTGCATGTACTGTAAAAGTTCTTTGGATCCACTGTAATTCTTCTTTCAGAATAGCTTTGCAAGGATTACTTTTATCTGCTTCCTTATTGTAATGGATGCATCAGTGCATGGCTTACTTGTGTTTTGGATGGCTGTCATGAGAAAACTTGAATTAGATTTCCAGCAGATCCTAATATTATTCTGCTCATTAAAAATTCCAAGTTATTAAGGAATAGCTGCCTTTTTTCATGAGTACTTATGAGATTATCAAAAAAATCTGCTATTTTCAAAATGTTGAGTAAAGAAAACAAAAATAATAAGTGAATATTAGTTGCAAAAGATTTTTCTTTTATCCAACTCACTTTTCTAAGACCCACTTTCATCCCATCTAGGTGGGATGAAGATTTGAAGATTTCCAATTTTTAGGATATGTTTTGAAAATAGGAGAAGTAGTTTCAGTTTTTCCTGGTTTGAGTTGTCATAAAATACACAACTAAAATATTCAAGTAGGTTTTATAATAATAATGTGTTCTTGATTTTGTTAGGAAAATTAATCCACGAACACCAGAGGTTTATGTCCAAAAAGGAGACAGAGGAGTCCTTTTACTTTATTTGAATAAAGGGAGAGGCCATGGGGCATTTCCCCTGGGGTCTCTCAGTTTTTCGGAGGACGCAGCCTCCTTTTTATCCTAATTTCCCGGCCGCATTTCCCTCTCTCTTTCCCCATTGGCTGAGGTACTTGAGAGGTACAGACTTTCCAAAATGCCTAAGACCTCAGATTCCCCTTTTAATGTATAACCCCCGGCTAATTTTTAATTTTTATGGGATTTATGGGTTTTCCCCATTGTTGCTTTCATCTTTCAATATTCAATTTCATTTACAAACAAACTTATGGTTTGTTTGTAAAGGCAAGTATCTTCTTTTCCATTCATCAATCAGTAGAATCCTTCCCATTGTTTCTCTTATTTCTCAGTGCTAGTTTTATCTACTAGCAGACTCAGGGCTTGTTTGTAAAGACAAATCTCATTCCTCTCAATTTTAATTTTACTTTTGGCTTTCTAATATTGGATTTTAGTAATAAAGATTTAAATATCCTAGCTAGTTTTCCCCCCAATAACTTGATATAGAATACTTTCCTTCCATTTAAGAAGAAAGAGCTATCAAAGAATATATTTAAATCAAGTGTCAGCTACGGTTCATGGCACTTGACTGCATTAATACAGGGGTTTTTATTCCTGAAAGAAAGGTGTATTGCAAAATAATTTATATTCTCTAACCCAGAAACGTAATTGGTCTGAACACTTTAATCCCATAGAGCTTTTGAAGCTGGGACATGTAGCAAAGACTATTTTAGACAATTCTGAAGAAACAAAAAGGAGCATTGCTAAAAGAAATGAATTCTGAGTCATCAGCTCTCAGTATTGAAATACATTTTTCTCTCATTGTGCTGTAATTGCTGGCTCTATTAATGTGATGTATTTTTGCACTGGTTATTGCTGATGTTCCAAAGTTGAATAACTATTTTTTTTTCTCTGCTTTTTCAAGTAAATTAACATTTTCTGGGTTTCTGGGTTGGTTTTTTTTTTTTTTTTTTTTTTTTTTGTTTTGTTTTGTTTTGTTTTGTTTTGTTTTGTTTTGTTTTTTTTTGTGTGTGTTTTTTTTTTTTTTTTTTTTTTTTTTTTTTTCTCTTTTCTTTTTGTTTTGAGTCAGGATATTCCTCTGTGCTTTTCAGACTGGGGTATTATATGGCTTTTCCACTGGGAGAATACATTTTCTTCTTCATCTTAACCCCAGACATATAACTTTCATCCTCATTTCCATTAGGTTTTTTTTAAGATAATTTGTTGCAGCAGATTTAAAGGTATAAACAAAGGAGTAACTTCTATTTTGTTCCTCATCCTCTTTCCCATCTAATATCAAAAATAGTACTCTGGCACTTATATATGTCATTCCTCTCATATATGACCTTCTTGTGAATTGGCATTTGTTAGGAAAGCCAAGAAATATTGTGAATACCATAATTTGAAAGTCAGTCTTAAAAATAGAGCCTAAAACACTGATAGAACTTTCCTATCAGCTTTTATTGTTTTACAATAAACGGTTTCACACTTTTTATTGTTTTACTTCACTGAAGTATTTGTCCATGATGAATATCCAAGATACTGTGCTTGTACAATATTAGAACTTGAATGAGTTCCTTGAAGTTTCCAGATTACCTGCTGCTTTGTAAGATTCTACATTAATGCTTATTTTTAAATTCTGGGGTAGTTCAGCCCCTCTCCCATAAAAAAAAATTCATTTGAATAATTCAAACCTTCAGCTGCCAGCATCATCCAGAGCTCTTGGCAATGAAGTTCAGCATCTAAGTGGACCTTTGGCAAAGCTAAAGAGAAAAACCAGTTAGTGTGTATGTGTTTTAATATCTCCTTCTGATATTTTTATTATTTGGGTTTTGAAGTGCATTATGTTAAGTCGTTATCACTGTAATAAATGATCAAGCCCAATTTCGTGAATCAAAATATAGAGTTTTATTTCAAGACTTAAACTCAGTCTCTAACAGCCACAATTAAAAGGAACAGCGTCGAACCCTGGGTTTCGGCACTGGGTGAACACAGAAACAGACTCTATCGCTCCGAATCTACCCTGTTCACAAAGTGTGTCCCGAGCTGCTGGTTTATATACAGTCCTTCGCTAAGGATGAGGAGTTACCCTACTCCTCGTGCCCCTTCTGCTTCATCAGATATTCATGTCCATGTCTCTGGTCAGTTGAATAGATTTCCTGGGGTGGAACAATGTCTTGATTGCTTTCTCTGGAGTGGTGTTTAGAGATGTAAAACTTGTCTGGAGCAGATAAGATAACTATCTGGTGTTGATCGCTGCATCGTTAGCAGGTTCATCTCCGGGGGGGACACGTCTTATCTGGTCACGCCTTCTATTCACTGAGTAAACGAGTGTTCTGATGGTTTCCCTGCAGAAACCCCCCTGTTTCTCAATCCTCCGTGTCCCCCTCAAATTCCGCTTTTCAAATCCCAAGTATATTTTATATTTTACAAGGTTTAATTCAGACCGAACGCGAATTAACTTTATATTACATATCACAATCCCTCCCCTTCTATATAAACACATTTAATTCGTGTTCCTGTTATTGCCTTTTTTTTTTCTTGACAAAAAAACTTCTTAACATAAACTTACTGAACAAAGAAACCCATCACATATTTCTTTAAAATCATCTTTATAGTCATCCCACGCTTTTTCTGATGAATCGCAATATTTCCTACACTCCTCTTCTTCTTCTTTTACTTGGGCTTCGAATTTGGCCACCACTTCTGCTGCCCTGGTTCTTTCCTCATTCAATTTCATGATTTTTGATATTTTACTGGTCTTGCCAAGGCCCCCTGTGGCTAATTCTGGATCAGTGGGCAACGCTGCAATTTGCATACCTTGTACTACCGTGTGTATGAGTCGAATGAGACACAGTATTAGGCATGGTAGAAAGATGACTCCTGCCACTGAACATAAAATGAAGAACCCCACTTTCTTCCACCAGGCCCCAGTCCCAAACAATTGGTCCCACCAAGAGGCTTGGAGGATCGAATTCCACTTTTGGACTGGGACATGTGCTACCTTCTTTATTTCGGCTGCTAGGCCTCTGATAGTTTCTCCATAATCATCTATTTCTATGCAACATTCTGATTCATTGAACTTCCCACAGACCCCTCCTTCCTCTGCTAGCAAATAGTCCAGGGCAATCCTATTCTGATAAACGAAAGCTCTCATTTGTGAGTGTTGCTGGGCCAGTAACTCTAACGCATCTGAAGTGTGATTTGAGACTATTTCTACCACGGCTTGCAATCTGATTAATCTATTTAGTAAATAGACTGGGGTTCTGTAACCCCAACTCCCATCCTGGGCCCAAGTTGCAGGGCCATAGTATTCTATTATTCGTTCAGCAGGCCATTCCTCGCTTCCCCATTTTTGGTTTCCTCCTGCATTCGGGAGTTCTCTTTTTAATTCCCTTTTCTGTCTGTTTATGGGTTTCATATAGCGGGGCGCCTAGTAGGTTGCTTTCTGATCTGGGTAGCGTGAAAAAGGAAGGTCTGATCATCCCTAAAGTGCAAGACCCCTTCCATCTGCGGGGTAGCTCGCTATAGGCCTTTTTCCCACATATCCAATAAATTCCACTTGGGGCTTTCCATTTAATTTCTGTGCTTTTGGGCATTTCCCAAAAATCTTTTAGGTTCCCCAAGGATTGGTAGGGGTTGGCTCCAGCAAGTTTATTCCAGCATAACTCAGTTTCGTTAATCCAATCACATTCTTTTCCCTTCTTTTTACTCCAATATCCTGCATGTGGTTCAGGTTGCCAGATCCTAGTTTTGTTATTAGAATTGACAGCCAGGGTGGATACGCAAGGGGTATATCCCACTATTTCGGTATACCTATTTCCCTCTCTACTGGTGCATATTGTCCCTATTATTCTTTGGTCTAAGATCTACCTTTCAGGCCGTGACATAGTTTTTATCATTTGATTGTCCCATTTTAGAAACTGTCCTGGAGCCAAACTCTCACCTTTCCAGGGCCATTTCTCTGCTGATTTTAGTCCCCCGCAAATCCAACAATTTGATAATCCTAATTTGGTGGCAATCTCCTGCATTAGCTCTATAAAAAGATTTTTACTAGAGGCCGGCAAACCCCAATCACTATACTGTTTCTCTAATTATTCGTATTGTTCACTCAGTGTCCTTATTCTCTCTTGTTCCATCCTCTTTCTTTTCGCTTCTGACTCCCGTCTTTTCAATTCCTGAGCCACTTTCTGTATTTTGTTTTCTGGGTCCATCTCTTCCTCATTTTTTTGAGAAGCAGAAAGTTCCTTCTAGCTTCAAGCAAACCCTTTCATCATTTTCATTTAGCAGTTCTAATATGATGGGCCCGCTGTTTAGGGAAACTGTATTGTTTCACATTATTCCCTACCCAATAGGTTTTTCCATTCATCATACACATTCCTAATTTATTCTGATCATAACATAGTTTGTTCACCTGGAAGTATGCCACAAAGGTGGATTCTTTCTTGCCCCCAACCCACACTATTTTATTACATTTATCACAAATAGGGATTATGGGCATGCCGCTTATATCCCGCTTTTTTCCAGGCCTTCTTTTCCCCTGATGCTTTTATTGAGCTCTCATTCCTAGATATTGCCACCGGGTCATGGTATATGGTTCCTTCCTTTAACCTACATATTTTGAACCAACTCCTGTTGTGGTTACAAAGCCCCATTAGCCGAATCCCTGGGCAATCAAAATGTACCTGAAAAGTTACATTTTGGCTCCAGGTAGGCTCTCTCTGAGTCTCTTTCAGGCACTGTCTTTCCTGCCCTGTTTGTTCCTTAGGGCTGGGGAAGCCATTCATGCGGCAAGCAACTAGGCTCAGGATCATTAGGAATACCCATAGGTGTACCCCTCTGCCTTTGCCTCTGCCCTCCGAGTTGCCACCAGTGGCGAGGTAATCCATCTTCTCAGCAGCAAGGGTATTCTTCCGGGCCTCCATAGTCTGACCTGTTGGCATACCGTCTTTTATAAGTGCCCCACCTGGCCAATTTTATTTGTTCTGCTATACAGGGTACTTTGACAGCCCTCCTACACTCGATTGCTAAAGGCTCGACTTTTAGTATTTAGTTTCCCCCTTAACCCGTCTCTGAATATTAGGAACCACTCTGGAGAATCTAATTCCAATATACCTCTCTCAGTGGCAAGGGCTAGGAAAAAGCTCGTTAGCTGCCTCTCCTCCTCTAAACAGTTTTTACACAGGCCCCAAGGTCTGAACCCTCTGAAACAATGTGCTACCCAAATCTCTTTACAATAACCACACTTAAAATGAATGAAAGGATAACAGGTCCACCCGACTTGAAGACAACTTATCATATGCCTGTCGGTCATTGAGTCTGTCTGTGGATTCTCAACTTCAGGTCTCCTGGCAACGAGGTTACTCTCCACTCCGGAGTGCTGTCTCGTTGTTCGACCTTTTTCACCCGGGAAGCGTGTGTCCAGCCTTTTTCCGTGGTCCTGACAGCAGTGTCTGTGGTCAGGAGGACGAGGAAAGGTCCTTCCCAATGAGGAGTTAATGGCGTTTCTCTCCACGTCCTGATTAACACCTTGTCTCCCGGCTGGATTTTATGGATGGCAAATCCTAAGGGTGTACTCTGTGATATCAGCCCACGCTTTCGAAGCTCCTGTAAATTGTTATTAAATGATACAAGATAAGGTTGTATCTGACAATCCTCAACCCGAGGGTGTCCCACTGGCATTCCATGTTCATATGGCATTCCATAAAGCATCTCGAAGGGAGATAACCCTGTTCCTGAGTGGGGTTGAGTCCTGATGTTTAAAAGTGCAAGGGGGAGGCACTTCACCCATGACATTTTGGTCTCAAGCATAGGTTTTGATAATTGAGCTTTTAATGTTTGATTCATTCTTTCTACCCGTCCCGAGCTCTGGGGGTGCCAGGGCGTATGATATTCCCACCGGATTCCTAGGGGATTTGCCAAATGTTTTATGATTTTGGAGGTGAAATGCGTCCCCTGGTCTGAGTCAATGTAGTCTGCGATCCCATATCTTGGTATTATTTTCTCCAGTAGTTTCTTAGCAACCACTTGGGCAGTGGCCTGAGGACTAGGGAACGCTTCTATCCAGTGGGTTAGCTGATCTACCATTACCAATAAATATCGATGCCTCCCAATTTTTGGTAATTCAGTAAAATCTACCTGGATTCTTCCGAATGGGCAGTATGCCAAAGGGCGTCCCCCTGGGGATACCTGCCGGGTCCTAGATCTGTTTATCCTCTGACATGTCATACATCCTTGGACCTCCTGTTTTGCTATTTCATAGATTCCCTTGCACCCAAAGAACTTCAAAAATTGTTCAGCCAGAGCTTGTGCTCCCCAATGGGTCTGCAAGTGCAGCCTTCTCAAGATTTTTCTAGCATATTCCTTCGGTATTAATTCTCTACCATCTGGTAATTTCCATTTCCCATCTTCTAATATCCCTCCTATCTTTTTGTATTCCTCCACCTCCTTTTTGGAAGGACAGGGAGGGAATTCCTGGGTTTCACCTTCTCTGGTTTCTGGAATATTTAGGGTTAGGAGTGCTGCTCTCTTTGCCTCCTGTTCTGCTAGATTGTTTCCTCTCGTTCTGAATTGCATCCCCATCTGATGCCCTTTTACATATACTACTGAGATAGCCTTGGGTTCCCTTATAGCCTCCAAAATTTGTTTTATTAAACCCTCATGCACTAGACCTTTCCCTCGGGTTTTTATTAGTCCCCTTTCTTCCCAAATTTTCCCAAATGTGTGAACCACTCCAAAGGGATATTTTGAATCCGTGTAAATGGTCCCTACCCTTCCTTTTAGCCCCTTTAGAGCCTGCAAGACTGCATGTAGTTCACACGCTTGTGCTGACCAGGATGCGCTCAAAGGGCCAGATTCTACTACTTTTCCTGTTTTTCCATCTATGACAGCATAGCCTGATTTCCTTTTCCCTTCTAAAACTCAGGCTGGTCTATCCACAAACCATTTTTCCCCTTCCTCCAGCTCTTCTTCCTCTAAATCTGCCCTAATCTTGGTTTGGAGTTCTATTATTTCAGCGCAATTGTGGGTGAGCCCTTCCGAGGCTTCTCCAAAGAGGAACTCGGCTGGGTTTTTGGCTGTGGTTGTCCTTAGTTCTAATTCAGGCATGTGGATGAGTATGGCCTCGTATTTTAGAAGTCTAGCATCTGTGAGCCATTTATCTGCTTTTTGCTGTAGGATGGTCCTCACGCTGTGTGGGGTATATACTATTAACAGAGCCCCAAAGGTTATTTTCTTAGCCTCTTCCACCAGCAGGGCTACTGCCACAATTGCCTGTAGGCATGTGGGCCATCCCCTGCTCACCGGGTCTAGTAACTTGGAAACATAACCTATGGGTTTCTTGTCCCCTGCCCAATCTTGTGTTAATACTCCATGTGCTGTGTGGTTGCTCACATCTATAAACAACTGGAATTGCCTTTTTACATCAGGGACACTCAATACAGGAGCTGCCATCAAGGTCTCTTTTAAGTATCTAAACTCCCGTTCGTCTTGCTCGGTCCATTTCAACTTATCTGTGGTTAGTTTTTCATACAAAAACTTTACCTTTTCACTATAACCCTCTATCCACTGTTGGCAATATCCGAGGAGCCCCAGCAGCTGTCTCACCTGTCTTTTGTTTTGTGGGGGAGGTAATTCTATTATGCCAGCCACCCTCTCTGGGTCCAATCTCTTTTTCCCTTTTGTAATCCAATGCCCCAAATATTTTTCCTCAGGCTCTGCAAACTGCAGTTTAGACTTTGAGACTTTTAGTCCCTTATCTCCTAGGAAGTTTAGCAAAGATATGGTGCAGGCTTTCACATCCTTCTCCTCCTGTCCCGCAATTAGCAGGTCGTCTACGTATTGCAAGTTCTTAGTCCCCTCCTTCAGGGAAAATTGGCTCGATAATTGTTCTAATGCCTGACCAAACAGGTTAGGTGAGTCAGCAAACCCCTGGGGAAGGGATGCCCATCTTAGCTGCTGCTTCCTATTCGTGTCTGGGTCTTCTCACTGAAAGGTAAAATAGTCTCGGCTCCCTTCTGCCAATGGACAAGTCCAGAAAGCATCCTTTAGATCTATTACACTATACCATATATCCTCAGGGGAAACCCAATTCAAGAGGGTGTATGGGTTTGCTACTACGGGGAACCGTGTCTTGGTTCTTTCATTTACAGCTCTTAAATCCTGAACTAACCGGTAACTCCCATCTGCTTTCCGTACAGCCAGGATAGGTGTGTTATGTCAGGACATGCATGGTTCCAGGATCCCCTTTGCTATTAAATCCTCTATTATGGGCTTCAATCCTCGCCTCCCCTCCAGGGAGATAAGGTATTGTTTCACCCTTATAGGGTCTTCTGGTCTCTCAATTTCGATCGAGATGGGTTCCATCTCCAGCCTCCCTGCTTCCCCTTGAGTGTACCAAACCTTGGGGTTAATCTCTTTCTCATCCTTGAGG
Source organism: Hirundo rustica (assembly GCF_015227805.2). NCBI lineage: Eukaryota > Metazoa > Chordata > Aves > Passeriformes > Hirundinidae > Hirundo > Hirundo rustica. Next base: position 10,188 of record NW_026690311.1, on the reverse strand, counting down.
GTCAATTTATATAAACTCACTACCAATTTAGAATCTTTCACTATCAAATTAATTCCTAATGCAACCATCAGATCTCGGCCTAATAAGTTATAGTCGGCCTCTTCAACTAATAGCATATCTCCAAACAAATCTTATTTTCAGACTCAATTTCCACATCCCTGACTATGGGTACTTTAAAGGGTTCCCCTTTGGCCCCTATGACCATCATAGAATCTTTACTTATTGTACACCCTGGGGGCAATTGTTTAAATGTACTTTTTTCAGCCCCCAAATCCACGAGGAAATCCAACTCCTTCCTTTTGGGTCCTATTTTAAGTTTTACCACAGGCTCTTTAGATGTTATGGACCCCAAAATAAAGAGCCCTCGACACCCCTAGTCCTCTTGGAACATTCTCTCATCCTTCATTCTCTTTTTGCAATCCCTCTTTAGATGTCCCTTCTTTTTGCAATAAAAACATTCAGGACTTTCCCCTTGGTTGTTAGGGGTTCTCCTTGGAGGGGGTGCTGGCTTTTTCTGTGGGGCCCTTTTCATGGTTTTTCCTAAGTCATAAGGACAGTCCTGTTTCTGGGCTTCCCTAACTGCTGCCACCAATACCTTCACCTGCATTTTCTGTTTCTCTTCATCTCTCCTCATGTAAACCTTCTGAGCTTCTCTCAGCAATTCCTGCAAATTCTTTTCCTGCCAACCCTCAATTTTCTCTAGTTTCCTCCGTATATCCTCCCACAACTTTGCCACGAATTGGGTTTTTAACAATACCTCCCCCACAGGGGAATCGGGATTCGTCCCGGAGTATACCTGGAGGCTTCTCCTCAGCCTTTCCAACCATTCAGTGGGGGTTTCATCCTTTCCCTGGCGTTCTCCAAACACTTTGCTCAGGTCCTGCCCCCTAGGCACCGCTTCCCTGATACCTTGGATTATTATGTTCCTCATATCAATCATACTTCTCCTGCCCTCTTCCGTCTGAGCATTCCACCAGGGTTCCTGACTTGGCCATTTTTGGTCTCCCGGGGTGCTCTGGGGATTTTGGCATTCCCACTCCCTTATTCCCACTTGCCTTATCATTTCCCTTTCCTTGGTGTTAAACAGCGACCTTAATATTGCGGTAAGATCCTCGTATGAGTAGATGCTAGTGCCTAAAAACTCATCCAATCTCTCTGAGACCCCTAAAGGATTGTCCATAAGTTTACCCATTTCCTTTTTGAAAGCCCTCACATCGCCTGTATTAATTGGTACGTTTACGTATCCAATAATTCCCGGACCAGTGGGCACCTCCCGTAAAGGGAAAAGGTTATTTCTCTCCCCTTCATTTTCATTTTCCATCTCATTTATCTTTTTCAGTTGCCGCCTAGTTCTCCTGGCGGGTGGGGTATACCTTGCTTCTTGTGGGTTCTGAGGTACCTGTAGAGCGGGGCTGAAGATGGATGCCAATTCCAGTTCAGGCGATGAGGGATCGAGGAGCGGGGCTTGGGGCATGGGAGGCTGGGCGCCCTTCCAGAAGGGCTGGGGAACCAGTGTGGGTTCCAGCGGGGGAGGGAGCCCAGAGGGCAGGGACTGAGCCCCTGTTTGCAGGAGCTGCAGTCCCAGAGGAGGCGCTGAAGCCATCAGTGGCGGCGCTGGAACCTCTTGCAAAGGTGGGAGCCCGGGCCCTGGGGGTTCTGGAGGGGAAACCGGGTTCTGTGCAGGTTGGGGGGGCTGCATTAGGTACGGTGGAGGAAGATTGTCTAAAGGTTCCCATTTGTTACTCAGGGTTCCAGCGGGATTTTTAATTTTCACTGGAAAAAGCTTAGTATCTGCTCTTTCCCAAATTCTAGCATATTCGTACTCCTCCTTATTCCTTTTTCCTTTTACATAGCTGACCAAAGCATCACAAATCCATCTCTCAAATGTCCTGAAGACGGGCCATATCACATGGTCCCGTACTTCAATTCCTCCCCAAATTTCCACACAACAGTGTATCATTTTTCCTTAGATTTCTTTCTCTGTGCCGGGCACTCCTCCCAATGTTCTAATATCCACCCCAGCGGGCTCTCAAGTGGGATTTCTGGAATTTCCTTCTCTGATCTTTTTGCGGATTTCTCCACAGATTTTTCCTGGGCTTTACTCTTCCTTTGTCCCATTTTATAGTATCACTAGCTACTAACGCTAAGGGTGATCAGCCCCCTGGTTTTTCCCCTAGTGATGAGCTCTCCCCTTTTCTTTTTCTCCCGGACCCTCTCCTGGTCCTAGGCTGAAAGGTTTACCAGTCCCGGAACTCCTGAGGACATCCCTTCCCTTTCAGCCTTCCTGTGACTGACCCCCGAACTCCCCAAGTTTCGAGTTTTACGTGTGAGGTGTGTCTTTTACCCACGTAACTCTCGCTTCCCCCGTGACCAACCACACCCCTCGCAGGGAAGTGGAACTGCGATCTTGGGGTCCCACTCGCTTCGTGATAAAATCACGTCTCACTCACACGCTCGGTCACACCCACTCAACCAAGCGATTACTTACGATCCTTTTCTCACGTGGATTCTTTGTGCACGCAGAGTTTTAAGAGTTGTGTCTTCACCGCGGCTGTGGAGGCCTTTTATCCCGGACCTCCCGAGTTCCCCGAGAGCTCTGATCTCGCCTATCCTCCTTTTAATTGTGGCTTTTTTGGCTTAAGTTTGACTTGTGGTTTGATCGGTTCCACAGGGTCTCCCGGCTCTGCCAGACCACTGAAATCAGTGGGGTGCCTCCTGGCCAGAGACGGGGGTCCGAGGATCCCAAAATCAGACCATCACATTGGGGTCACCAGATTGTAATAAATGATCAAGCCCAATTTTGTGAATCAAAATACAGAGTTTTATTTCGAGACTTAAACTCAGTCTCTAACAGCCACAATTAAAAGGAACAGCGTTGAACCCCAGGTTTCGGCACTGGGTGAACGCAGAAACGGACTCTGATGGCTCCGAATCTACCCTGTTCACAAAGTGTGTTTCGAGCTTCTGGCTTTTATACAGTCTTTCACTGAGGATGGAGAGCTACCTTGATTCTCGTGTCCCTTTTTTGCTTCATCAGGTATTCATGTCCATGTCTCTGGTCAGTTGAATAGATTTCCTGTGGTAGAACAATATCTTGATTGCTTTCTCTGGAGTGGTGTTTAGAGATGTAAAACACGGCTGGAGCAGATAAGATACCTATCTGGTGTTGATCGCTGCGTCGTTAGCAGGTTCATTTCCGGGGGGGACACGTCTTATCTGGTCACTCCTCCTATTCACTGAGTAAACAAGTGTTCTGATGGTTTCCCTGCAGAAACCCCTCTGTTTCTCAATCCTCCGTGTCCCCCTCACATTCCGCTTTTCAAATCCCAAGTACATTTTATATTTTACAAAGTTTAATTCAGACTGAACGCGAATTAACTTTATATTACATATCACAATCATCTTTGCTGGACACCTTCATTTATCATCTGAACTGGACTTTGGTCTTCTCAGTCTTTGCTTGCCTGTTTCCAAAGTTGCAGCTTCCTCACATGGGGAAGAGGAGGGGCAGGCACTGATTTCTGGGCCTGACCTAAGTATGGCCTTGCAGGATGAAAATGAGTTTCCTCTGATCTTGTATCTGTCTCTAACATTTAATATCAGATGCTTGGGAATCACCAGAATATTTTCCAAAGCTGTTCTTTAGCTTCTGCCAGTTTGAGGCTCATAGATTTCTTGCCTAGAAGTGCTGATTCTAATATTCTTATCTGGTGGACTTTTTTTTTTTTTTTTTTTTTTTTTCCATATGTGCAGTTTTTCCAGTGGTATTTTGTACCTATTTTGTAAAAATTCTAAAATGTAAAATTTGAGTGTTCAGAATATTGGCAAAGTTTTAAACACTACACTGTGTGATGATCACTTGTTTTAACTTCTGCTTACACCAGCCCACTGGTGGCATTCTTGTACTATGAAAACAGCCCTGTCTTTGAAATGTGTTTTGCAGTGATAAATGACTTCAACTTTATTATTTAATGTTATAAATACAATAGACCAAATTCGATAAATCAAAATTTGGAATTTTATTGAGAGACAAAATGACAGTCTCGGACAGCCACAATTAAAAGGACAGCGTCGAGCCCGGGGTCGGCGCCGGGTGAACAACGATAACACATTCTGCCAGTCTGTTATCCCCCAAGTTCACATTTCTGGCTTGCAGCAGCCTCTTTTGTGGGAGATTAGGGACAGGCGGTCGGAAGATATCGCGCTGTACGGGCAGACAGAACCCCTCCCTCAACTCTTAGTTGGTTAGTGTCCTTGATAAGGTAAGCAATACCTAACTTGTAACGTAAGCAGACGGATGTGATGTAGCAAACAGAGGTTTTATAACTCCATGTAACCAGTTAATAAACGCCATTAGCCGTCCACCACACTGGTGTCTGTGAGCTGATGGACCGAGCAGCCTGGCTGTGGCTGCCGTGTCGTTCCTGAACCAGGTCGCTACGCCTCAGCGGAGGTAGCACTCTTTTTATACACTGGATCGCTGAGAGAGACTCGGGATTTTGACGGTTCTTCCTCCGAGGCATCTTCATTAAACATTCATGTTCCAGTTCTAAGAGTTTGAATAGGGTGGAGGGGGAGGACAATGCCGTTAATGGCTGTGGCCAGGTGTGGTGTGGAAGTGTTAATTTCAGGAGGAGACGGTCTATATATCGATCTGATGTAATCATCTGGGTCTCCGGGCTCTCATCTCCTTTTTCCGTCGTCATTGTTCTCCTTCTAACGTTTCCTGGCAGAGGCATTTTTGGGTCTCCCTTTCTGGTAATTCCAATCATTTTTCTTTCGTGTCCCTCCCATGTCTTTCAGGCAAGAGAAATTCCTGTGCCTTTTCCGAGCTACTTTTCTCTGAGTTAACTCTTAACATACGGGATTAAAACAGAAACTTATCCTTATAAAGATTGCATTACATTTTATATCTTTTAAACACGAATCAACTTTAGGATATATACCACAATCCCCCCCCTTCTAATTTCACCTATTTAATTCGTGTTTTGGTTATAGTCTTTTTTCTCTCTCAGGATAAAAAAGCCTCTTAACCCCTTGCTTATTCAGATAGCATTTCTCCCGAAGCTTCATTCCAATAGGTTTTCTTTACACCTCTTTCTTGTATTCGAGCCTCAAATTTTGCAAGCACCTCAGCAGCCTTACTCTTTTTCTCATTTAATTTCATGATTTTTGAGACTGCATTAGTTTTACTTAGCCCTCCTGAGGCCATCTCAGGGTCCACAGGAAGTGTTGCCACTTGCATTCCCTGGACTACTGTGTGAATCAATCTAATGAGACAGGGTATCAAACAAGGCAAGAAGATTAACCCAGCTACTGAACACAGAATAAAAAATCCCACTTTCTTCCACCAATCTCCTGCCCCAAACAATTGATCCCACCAGGAGGCTTGAAGTATAGAATTCCATTTCTGCACAGTAACATGGGCCACCTTTTTGATTTCAGCTGCTAAGTCTCTAATCGTTTCTCCATAGTCGTTGATTTCTATGCAACACTCTGAGTCATTGAATTTTCCACACACACCCCATTCCTCTGCTAACAGATAGTCTAGGGCTATTCTGTTTTGGTACACAAACGCCCTCATCTGTGAGTGCTGTCGGGCTAAAAGTTCTAGTGCATCTGAAGTGTGATTTGAAACTATTTCTACTACAGCTTGTAGTCTAATCAGCCGGTTCAGCAAGTATACTGGGGTTCGGTAGCCCCAGCTTCTGTCTTGAGCCCACGTGACGGGGCCATAATATTCTATGATGCGCTCTGCAGGCCATTCCTCCTCCCCCCATCGCTGATTTCCTCCTGCCTGTGGAAGTTCTCTTTTTATCTCCCGTCTTTTCCAGCTGAGAGTCTCATACAAAGGAGCCCCTAGTAGGTTACTGCCAGTTCTGGGGAGTGTGAAGAAGGAAGGTCTAATCATCCCTAGGGTACAGGATCCTTTCCACTTTTGGGGTAATTCGCTGTAAGCCTTTTTCCCACAGATCCAGTAAATCCCACTCGGGGCCCTCCATTTGATGTTTATATTTTCTGGCTTCTCCCAGAATTCCTTAAGGTCAGTCAGTGAGTAGTAAGGGTTAGCATTGGTTAATCTATGCCAGCATAGTCCAATTTCCTCTATCCAATTACATCCTTCCTCTCTTTTCTTTCCCCAATACCCATTGGGTGGTTCGGGTTGCCACATTTTAGACTTGTTAGAATTCACAGTTAAGGTGGATAGACATGGGGTATAACCTACTATCTCACTATATGCATTCCCTTCCCTACTAATACAAATGGTCCCTATTATCCTTTCATCTAATGTCCATCCCTCTGGCCGCGTCATTGTTTTTAGGATTTTGTTATCCCACCTCAGAAGTTGTTCAGGGGCCAAACTTTCCCCTTTCCAGGGCCATCTCTCTGCTGATTTTAGTCCCCCACAGATCCAACAGTTAGTTAGTCCTAATTCTGTAGCAATCTCCTGTACTAAATCCAGGAAGAGGTTTTTGCTAGAGGCAGATAAACTCCAATCACTAGATTGTTTTTCTAGCTGTTCATATTGTTCACTAAGTGTCCTCATCCTTTCTTGTTCCATTTTTTTTTCTTTTGGCTTCTAACTCCTGCCTCTTGAGCTCCAAGGCTACCTGTTGTATCTTATTCTCTGGGTCTAACCCTTCCTCATCTTTAGAGAAACAGAATACTTTTTCCAATTTTAAACATACCCTCTCATCATTTTAACTTAATAAATCCAGTAATATGGGTCCTCCGCTCAGGGAAGCTGTCTGAAGTTTCTTATTCTGTCCCACCCAATACGTTTTCCCGTTTAGGGTGCACATTTCTAGTTTTTTCTTATCATAACATGATTGGTTAACTTGTACATATCCCACAAAAGTAGATTCCCTTTTACCCTCAATCCTTACAGTTTTGTTACATTCTTTACAGGTAGGGATTAAAGGCAAGTTATGTAGCTCTCTCTTTTTCCTGGACATTGCCGTTGGGTCATTGGTTTTATTTCTTTGGAGCCCGCTATTAAATTTGCAGTCCCCTCCCCCTTGCAATGTGGGACAGTCTACTCGTACCCTGGATTTTGAGACCTGGTTCCAGGTAGGTTCTGAGTGAACCTTTGGTGGGTCAGTTCCCTTCCCCATTTTCTCCTTGGGGTTGGGGAGGCCATTCGTGGGGTATACGGCTAGACTCAGGATCACCAGGGTTACCCATAGGCATATCCCTCTGCCCAACCCTTTGCCCGTTGGGGTGCCACCAGCGGCGGGGTAAACCATCTTCTTGGCAGCAGGGATATTCTTCCGGGCTCCCGTGGGTGCTCCTTTGAGCATACCGTCTTTTGTACTGTTCTCACTTGGCTATTTTTACCTGGTCAGCTAAGCAGGGTACTTTCACTGTTTTCCTACACTCAATTACGAGTGGTTCCGCCCTTCTATTCAATCCTCCCCTTATCCCATTTGTGTAGTAATGGAACCACTCAGGAGAATCCAATTCAAAAAGGCCCGACTCTGTGGCAATGTATAGGAAAAGGTTTGTAAGCCTGTTCTCTTCCTCTAAGCAATGTTCACATAAACTCCAAGGCCTGGTTCCCCGGTAACAATGAGCTACCCAAATCTGTTTACAATACCCGCACTTAAAGTGAATAAATGGATGGCAGGGACACCCTGCTTGGTTACAACTTATCCGATAAGCGCTGGTCATTGGGTTTTCCGGTGGATCTTTAGCTTCAAATCTCCCGGAGCTGAGGTGACTTCCCACTGCGGAGAGTTGCTTTGCTGTTCAATTCTTTTCACCCGAGATGAGTGGGTCCAGCCTTTTTCTGCTGTTCTCACAGCCGTGTCAGTGGTGAGGAGAACAAGAAAAGGTCCCTCCCAGTGCGGTGACAATGGGGCCTCTTTCCACGTCTTGATTAGCACCTGGTCTCCTGGTTGGATTTTGTGAATGGCGAATCCTAGAGGTGTACTCTGGGCTATTAGTCCACGTTTTTGGAGTTCCTGTAAATTTTTTTTAATTAAAACAAGATAAGATTGAATCTGGCAATCTTCCATTTGAGGGTGTCCAACTGGCATTCCATGCTCATATGGCATTCCATATAACATTTCGAATGGGGATAAACCCGATCCTGAATGGGGTTGAGTCCTAATATTAAGAAGAGCTAAAGGAAGGCACTTTACCCACGACAATTTTGTTTCTAGCATAAGCTTTGATAATTGGGCTTTTAGGGTCTGATTCATTCTTTCTACTTGCCCTGAACTCTGGGGGTGCCAGGGAGTGTGATATTCCCATCTGATCCCTAGGGCCTCTACCAAGTGTCTCGTGATTTTTGTTGTGAAGTGGGTTCCTTGATCTGAATCAATGGAGTAAGGGATTCTGTACTTAGGGATTATTTCTTCCAGTAGCCTTCGTGCTACAGTCTCGGCTGTTGCCCTGGGGCTAGGGAATGCCTCCACCTGTTACCCTGGTTTTTCTGAGTTTCTTTATTAGCCTTTTGATTTTCATAAATGGAGTCAGATCTTTTAGTTACTGTAGAACATTAGAGCAGTTTTTCTACCTTTCCCACAGAAGTAATATAAACAAATCCTTTGTTTTTCATTCTCTGTCCTTTGTTTGCATGTTTCTAACCTGAAAACAATTGTAACTGACAATTAGGCTGGCCACTGAGGCTGAGGGGTGGAAACCCCAAAAAGCCAATCTTCTGCTAGACCCACAAATGTATAAAAAGTAAAAGAATAAACAAAGGGCTCTCTTCTCTCCGCTCTTTCAGCTGGGAGCTGGATCAGAGGAACCTCTGCGAAAATCTCTTGTCTGCATGTGATTTCTTTGTGTGTCTCGGTGACATCTGGTGACCCCGAGTGTGGGTGAACAGTTTGGTGAGGTTTTTCCTTTCTCCTTTTCCCTGTTTTGTGTTTATCATGGAGGATTCTTTAGTTTTGGAACTTTGGGGAGATCTCTTGGAGCGGAAGGATGCTCAGATATCCCAGGAGGGACTACAGGATCTGTTTGCATGGGGCAGGCGGCATGGGTTCTTTCCCACTCCAGGGTCTGTGCTTAGTCGATGGGAGTGGTACCTCCTGGGGGACTGTATGTTAGACTCCCTTGATATAGAATACGATGAAGACATTGCGGAACTCTTATTGCAGTTGAAATTATTTGAGAGAGCTGTATTTAAGTCGACTCCTTACAGTTCGAAGGCTGAGAGCCCCAGTCCGAAGCGGGACGGAGAGCTGGGAGGGGGCGGGGTCGTTATGTCAGACCCGGAATCTGAATTTCAGCTGCTTTGTGATGTGGATTCTTCCCCTTCCTCCCCCGTTCCTGCGCGGGGGGCTTCCCCCCCGTCGGGTTCTGGCGCTGGTCTCGGGCAGAGGGGGGGCAGAGCCCTGCCGAACCTGGGGCCGGTACGGCCGGCCCCCGTGCAGTGGAACCGCTGGAGCGGGGTGGAGACGGCCCCGCCGGTCCCGCTGAGCCCCACGCCTCAGGGTCGCCAGAGCGGGGCGGGGCCGCCTCCTCTCCATGCCTTTCCGGCGTTGGTGGATGAGGATGGCCTGGGAAAGCGGGTTCCGCTGTCATTTGGCAGAGACTCGGTCACGGTGCATTGTCTGTTTTGCCGCACGACCGTTACGTATCCGATGGGGTCGGGCGGCGTAGAGTTTCCCGCTCTGCCGCCCGGGGCCGAGCCCGGAGGCGGCTGCATCGGCGGCCTCTGCCCCTGCGCTGCCGGCAGCGCGGGACGGGGATGCGGCCGAAGGCAGGGCCCCAGTCAGTCGCTCGGCGGGCGCCGCCTCCCTGCGCGGGCTGACAGCTTTGCCCCGCTCTGGGATGGGGGGGGCCGCGAGCTCCCGGGCCCCCGCAGGACCCCTTCTCGGGGGGTTCCGGATACTCCGCCTCCCGCGCCAGCCCCATGGGCTGCAGGCGGTGCTCGCGAGGCGGGGAGAGGCTCTGATGTGGTTAGTTCTAAGGAGCTGCCAGCAGGGACTGGCGCGGCACCCCCAGTGATGGAGGCGCGGTCGCCGCCTCCTCCTGAACGCAGCACAGGCTCCTCAGGCGCGCAGGGATGCGTGTCCGCCGCGGAGCCGTCGGACCGGTCTCCGGCAGCTGGTGTGGGCTCCAGCGCCGCTGAGGATGCGGCGGGGCCGGCGCCAGCGGCTGGTTCGACCCCGCCTCCGCTTCCTGCTGCTAGCGTTGCGGCGGCTGCAGGTGCCGAGGTGTTTAAGTTCAGCG
>NW_026690310.1:0-49383 GCF_015227805.2 Hirundo rustica | reverse complement strand
GCCCGCCAGGCCCCGCCCTGGCCCCCTCAGGCCCCGCCCCGGCCCCGCCCCCGCCCCGGCCCCGCCCCGGCCCAGCTCAGGCCCCGCCCCGGCCCCCCTCCGGCCCCGCCCTCGCCCCGCCCCTGCGCTCTCGCCTCTCGCCCCGCCCCGCTCTCGCGAGATCCGCCCCGCCCCGGCCCTGCGCGGCCATTCCGGGACCCCCCTCATTACCGACCCCCCCAAAACCGACCCCCGTCATTAGTGACCCCCCCCCTTATTACCGACCCCCCCCTCATTGCCGACCCCCCAGCACCGCCCCCCGCCATGGCCGACCCCAAGTACGCCGACCTGCCCGGCATCGTGAGTGAGGGGCCGGGCCGGGGAGGAGCCGGGGCTCTGAGGGGGTGTAGGGGGGCTTCGGGGGGTCTGAGGGGATCAGGGAGCGTTGGGGGGATCTGAGGGGTCTGAGGGGGATCAGGGGTCTGGGGGATGTGAGGGGGCTGAGGGGATCGGGAGGGCCTGGCGGATATGGGAGGGTCTGAGGGGTCTTAGGGGATCAGGGGTCTGAGGGGATCGGGAGGGTCTGAGGGGATCAGGGAGCACTGGGGGGATCCTGAGGGGTCTGAGGGGTTCGGGAGGGCCTGGGAGATCAGGGATGGTCTGAGGGCATCAGGGAGCATTGGGGGGATCTGAGGGGTCTGAGGTGATCAAGGGTCTGGGGATCCTGAGGGGTCTGAGGGGATCGGGAGGGCCGCGGGGATCTGAGGGGATCGGGGAGCACTGGGGGGATCTGAGGGGATCAGGGAGCACTGGGGGGGATCTGAGGGGATCAGAGAGCACTGGGGGGATCTGAGGGGATCAGGGAGCACTGCGGGGATCTGAGGGGATCAGAGAGCACTGGGGGGATCTGAGGGGATCAGGGAGCACTGCGGGGATCTGAGGGGATCGGGGAGCACTGGGGGGATCTGAGGGGATCAGGGAGCACTGCGGGGATCTGAGGGGATCGGGGAGCACTGGGGGGATCTGAGGGGATCGGGGAGCACTGGGAGGGATCTGAGGGGATCAGAGAGCACTGGGGGAATCTGAGGGGCGCTGAGGGGTCTGAGGGGATCGGGGCAGTCAAGCGGGACAGGGGCCCTGGGAGAGAGTGAGGGAACTGCGGGGCTCTGGGGTGTCTGAGGGGGCCAGGGGGATGTGGAGAGGATGAGGGGGCCGGAGGAGGGAGGGTCTGAAATGGTACAGGGGGAATCTGCAGGAATTCAGGGATCTGTGGGCACTGGTGGGGTCTGAAGAGTCTGGGGAGATCTGAGGGCATCTGAGGGGGGTTGGGAGCCTGGGGGGAGAGTTACGGAACTGGAGGGGTCAGGGGTCCTGAGGTGGAGGAACCTGAGGGGGGTCCGAGGGCATTGGGAGGGTCTGAGGGGCTCAGGGCGGCTGAGGGGCTGTGGGGGATCGGGTAAACTCGGGGGGCTCTGAGATTGGGATGACTGACAAGGTCTGGGAACCAGGGGGGTTTGGGGGATCTGAGGGGTTGTAGGCCTCTGAGAAAATCTGTGGGCGAGCTGGGGCTTCCGAGGGGTCGAGGGGGTGTGGGAGTGCCAACATTTGGGGTGTCTGTAGGAACGGGAGGGAGCTGGGGCTGGGGAGGTGGCTTGGGATGCCAAGGAGGTGCCAGGGAGGGCCTGTCTGTCTGTGTCTGTGGGTCTGTCTGTGGGTCTGTGTGGGGGTCTGTGTGTCTGTCTGTGTGTCTGTCTGTGGGCCTGTCTGTCAGTGTCTGTGGGTCTGTGTCTGTGTTTCTGTCTGTGGGTCTGTGTGTCTGTCTGTGTGTCTGTCTGTGGGCCTGTCTGTCAGTGTCTGCGTGTCTGTCTGTGGGCCTGTCTGTCAGTGTCTGTGGGTCTGTGTGTCTGTGGGTCTGTCTGTGGGCCTGTCAGTGTGTTTGTCTATGGGTCTGTGGGTCTGTCTGTGTCTGTGGGCCTGTCTGTGTGTCTGTGTCTGTGTGTCTGTCTGTGGGTCTGTCTGTGGGTCTGTCTGTGTCTGTGGGCCTGTCTGTGTGTCTGTGTCTGTGTGTCTGTCTGTGGGCCTGTCTGTCTGTGTCTGTGTGTCTGTCTGTGGGTCTGTCTGTGTCTGTCTGTGGGGTCTGTCTGCGGGTGTGTGGGTCTGTCTGTGTCTGTGGGTCTGTCTGTGTCTGTGTGTCTGTCTGTGTGTCTGTGGGTGTGTGGGTCTGTCTGTGTGTCTGTCTGTGTGTCTGTCTGGGGGTCTGTCTGTTGGTCTGTCTGTGTGTCTGTCTGTGGGCCTGTCTGTCAGTGTCTGTGGGTCTGTCTGTGTGTCTGTCTGTGGGTCTGTCTGTGTGTCTGTCTGTGGGCCTGTCTGTCAGTGTCTGTGGGTCTGTCTGTGGGTCTGTGTGGGGGTCTGTGTGTCTGTCTGTGGGCCTGTCTGTCAGTGTCTGTGGGTCTGTCTGTGTGTCTGTCTGTGTGTCTGTCTGTGTGTCTGTCTGGGGGTCTGTCTGTGTGTCTGTCTGTGTCTGTCTGTGTGTCTGTCTGTGGGCCTGTCTGTCAGTGTCTGTGGGTCTGTCTGGGGGTCTGTGTTGTCTGTCTGTGTGTCTGTCTGTGGGCCTGTCTGTCAGTGTCTGTGGGTCTGTCTGTGGGTCTGTCCGGATCCCTGGGGGGCTGGGAGCACCCCGGCGTGTTTGGGGTGTCCGTGGGAGCTGGGACACAGAGCTGGGGGAGCTCAGGGGCAGTGTGTCGGGGTGTCGGGGGAGTGGGGGCACCCAGCAGGGGCTGTGGGGACATCGGGGTGTCCAGAGAGGGAGGTGGCACACGGGAGATGTCGGTGGGCTGAGCTGTGGGGAGCAGGGAGCCGCTGAGGGGGTCAGGGCTGGGCGGGGGTCCCAGCACAGCCCCCGGTGCCGCAGGCCCGGAACGAGCCCGACGTGTACGAGACCAGCGACCTGCCCGAGGACGACCAGGCCGAGTTCGAGGCGGTAAGGCCCGGCCGGTGGGGGAGCAGTGGCTGCGCCGGGACCCCCGGGACCCCCGGGACCCCCTGGGACCGGCACCGTGGCGGGGAACCAGAGCCTGCCCCACACGCACCCAGCAGCACCACATCCCGCACGGTGACACGTCACCCCACGGGGACAGTGTGCCCTATAGTGAGAGTGTGCCCCACGGGGACACGTCACCCCACGGGGACAGTGTGCCCTATAGTGAGAGTGTGCCCCATAGTGACACGTCACCCCACGGGGACAGTGTGCCCCACAGAGTGACAGTGTGCCCCACAGTGACACATCACCCCATGGGGACAGTGTGCCCTATAGTGACACATCACCCCATGGGGACAGTGTGCCCCACAGAGTGACACTGTACCCTATAGTGACAGTGTGCCCCACAGTGACATGTCACCCCATGGGGACAGTGTGCCCTATAGTGACAGTGTGCCCCACGGAGTGACAGTGTGCCCTATAGTGACATGTCACCCCACGGGGACAGTGTGCCCCACAGAGTGACAGTGTGCCCTATAGTGACAGTGTGCCCCACGGGGACAGTGTGCCCTATAGTGACAGTGTGCCCCAGAGTGACATGTCACCCCACGGGGACAGTGTGCCCTATAGTGAGAGTGTGCCCCATGGGGACAGTGTGCCCTATAGTGAGAGTGTGCCCCATAGTGACACGTCACCCCACGGGGACAGTGTGCCCCACAGACTGACAGTGTGCCCCACAGTGACAGTGTGCCCCACGGGGACAGTGTGCCCTATAGTGACAGTGTGCCCCACGGAGTGACAGTGTGCCCTATAGTGACAGTGTGCCCCACAGTGACATGTCACCCCATGGGGACAGTGTGACCCACAGTGTGACCCACGGGGACAGTGTGCCCTATAGTGAGAGTGTGCCCCACAGTGACATGTCACCCCACGGGGACAGTGTGCCCCACAGACTGACAGTGTGCCCCACGGGGACAGTGTGCCCTATAGTGACAGTGTGCCCCACAGTGACATGTCACCCCACGGTGTGCCCCACAGAGTGACAGTGTGCCCCACGGGGACAGTGTGCCCTATAGTGACAGTGTGCCCCACAGTGACACATCACCCCATGGGGACAGTGTGCCCTATAGTGACAGTGTGCCCCACGGAGTGACAGTGTGCCCCACAGTGACACATCACCCCACGGGGACAGTGTGCCCTATAGTGAGAGTGTGCCCCACAGTGACATGTCACCCCACGGGGACAGCATGACCCACAGTGTGACAGTGTGACCCACGGTGACAGTGTGCCCTATAGTGACAGTGTGCCCCACAGTGACACATTACCCCATGGGGACAGTGTGCCCTATAGTGACACATCACCCCACGGTGACAGTGTGCCCTATAGTGACAGTGTGCCCCACAGTGACACATCACCCCATGGGGACAGTGTGCCCCACAGAGTGACAGTGTGCCCCACGGAGTGACAGTGTGCCCTATAGTGACAGTGTGCCCCACAGTGGCATGTCACCCCACGGGGACAGTGTGACCCACAGTGTGACAGTGTGACCCACGGTGACAGTGTCACCCACAGTCCCAGTGTCCCCACAGTGACAGTGTCCCCCCAGTGACAGTGTCCCCACAGTCCCAGTGTCCCCCCAGTGACAGTGTCCCCCACAGTCCCAGTGTCTCCCCAGTGACAGTGTCCCCCCAGTGACAGTGTCCCCACAGTCCCAGTGTCCCCACAGTGACAGTGTCCCCCACAGTCCCAGTGTCCCCACAGTGACAGTGTCCCCACAGTCCCAGTGTCCCCCCAGTGACAGTGTCCCCCCAGTGACAGTGTCCCCTGTGCCCCCCGTGTCCCCCTGCCTGTCCTTTGGGAAGCGGGGAGGGCACAGCTGGGCACAGCCTCCCCCGCACAGGCTGGGTGTCCCTGTCCTTTCTGTCCTTGTCCCCAAGAGGAGGGCGCTGCCACTTCCCCAACCCCACCCCGAGGCGATCAAGGGACCCCCTAAACCTGCTCTGAATAGTGGGGGGTCCCCAGACCTGGCCTAAGGCCATTCTTGGGGGGCAGTGGAGGGATTTGAGTGAGGAGTGATGGGGGGTCCATCCCTGTGGGGCTCAGGGGACCCCCAGAGTGTGGAGTGTCACCCCCCATCATCGGGGGGCCCGGGGGTGACACTGGATTCTGTCCTCAAGGGGCGTGAGGGACCCTCGGTGTTGGGGGCACACGGGGGTCTGTCCTGGAGGCCACACGGCAGAAGGGACCCCCGGGGGTGTGGGGTGACCCCCAGATGTGCTGCGGAGGGCGATGGGAGTGCAGGGGTCACGGCCCCAGGGGCGACTCGGTGCCCCCCGAGCCAGTGAGGGGGTGCCAGGCCTGGGGGTGCAGGGGGTGCAGCGCCTTCTGCCATCGGTGCCGCTGGTGTTTGTGGGGTCTGGGAGATTGGCACCGGTGCCTGGCACGGAGCAGGGGCCCACCAGGTACCCCCAAATCCTGCGGGGGCAAAGGGACCCCCCCCAGCGAGAGCCAGAGCAGCGAGATGGGCTGAAACAGGGCTGTGAGCTGACGTGTGGCTCCTGCTGTGGCGGGAGGTGAGGGATGGGGGTCCTGAGCCCCCCCTCCTCGGGGAGCCCTTCACCAGCTCTGGGGTGTTGAGGGGTCCTTCCTCCCCCTCGGGGAGCCCCCCGAACTGACCAGGGCTCCCCCCGCTTCCCCCCCGCTCCCGCCTGGCCTGGACTCAGTTTGCACAAGTAAGCGCGGCCCTGCTTTGGGGTGCATGGGGGGGGCACTGCTGCATGTGCATGGGGGTCCCAGCGCTGTCCCCTCGGGGCTCCCCCTGCTCTGCTGGGGGTTTTGGGGTGCCCTGTGCTGCCCCCCCCTGCTCTCTGCCTTGCCCTCTGCATCCTCTGCCTGCTGCCCGCTCTGCCCACCTGGCCTCGGGACTCCCGGGACCCCCCAGGGCCCCCCGGGACCCCCCAGGACCCCCGGGCTGGGTCTCATTGCCCTGGGGACGCTGCCTGGGCACGGGGGGGCCGCGCTGGGCCCCCTCACCGCTGCCAGCACGGGATGGGTGCTGGGCTGGGGCAGCTCGTGGCCCTTCAGAGCCCCCCCGGGGGCCCTGGGGTCCCACGGGGTGTCGGGGTGCCGTGGGGGAGCCGGAGCTCCTGCAGGGAGTTACGGGGTGGTCCCCGAAACTCTGCCCACGTCCCGCTCCCCTCCAGGGCTGCCCCGGGTGTGTCCCACTGCCCCTCACCCTGCGGGGGTCCCTGTCCCTCGGGGGTCCCCAGCCCACGGGGGTCCCTGTCCCTCGGGGGTCCCTGTCCCTCGGGGGTCCCCGTCCCTCGGGGGGGCGGCGGGCGCGGGCCGGACCTTCTAACGCGGATTTTATCTCTCTCTCCCCTCTCTAACCTTGCTCTGACTTTCTCACCTCTGGGAAACGCCAGGAGCTGGTAAGCGCCCGTCTGCCGGCCGCTGTCACCGTCCCTGTGCCACTGTCACCCGCTGCCACCCACCCAGCGCCGCCCCCTAACGCTGCCAGCGCTGCTCCCGCCGCTCTCACTGCCCGCAGCAAGCCGGGGCTCCCTGAAAGCACCGGGGCCAGAGCCGGGAGGGGCAGCACGGGGGTCCTTTGGGTGCCCCCCCAGAGCCCCGCTGAGCCGGGGACCCCCTTGGTGGCAGCAGGGGGCGAAGGGAGCCCGGACACAGTGGCTGTGCCCACCCTGCCTGGCACCGGGCACGGCCCCCCGAGGGCAGCCAGAAGGGCAGCCGGGGGGCTGCGACAGCCCCAGAGGGCCGGAGGTCACCCTGGGGAGGAGGTTGTCCTGCCAAAACGCAGCTGGGGGACAGTGACGGGGACAGGGGTCACCCTGGAGGGACCAGCGAGGGGTCCTGGTCCTGGCCAGGGGCTGCTGGAACATTCCATGGTTCGGGATAGGCTGAACCTTGGGGGTCCCTGAGCTGGGCCAGAGCAGGGGTCTGAAGTCCCAGCACAGCCCTTGGGGCTCCCCTGCCAGGGCAGGGCCCAGTGTCACCACGCTGTGCCAGGCCAGGGCCCAGTGTCACCACGCTGTGCCAGGCCAGGGCCCAGTGTCACCACGCTGTGCCAGGGCAGGGCCCAGTGTCACCACGCTGTGCCAGGGCAGGGCCCAGTGTCACCACGCTGTGCCAGGCCAGGGCCCAGTGTCACCACGCTGTGCCAGGGCAGGGCCCAGTGTCACCACGCTGTGCCAGGGCAGGGCCCAGTGTCACCACGCTGTGCCAGGCCAGGGCCCAGTGTCACCACGCTGTGCCAGGCCAGGGCCCAGTGTCACCACGCTGTGCCAGGCCAGGGCCCAGTGTCACCACGCTGTGCCAGGGCAGGGCCCAGTGTCACCACGCTGTGCCAGGGCAGGGCCCAGTGTCACCACGCTGTGCCAGGCCAGGGCCCAGTGTCACCACGCTGTGCCAGGGCAGGGCCCAGTGTCACCACGCTGTGCCAGGCCAGGGCCCAGTGTCACCACGCTGTGCCAGGGCAGGGCCCAGTGTCACCACGCTGTGCCAGGGCAGGGCTCAGTGTCACCACGCTGGGCCAGGGCAGGGTCTGATGTCCCCACACTGGCCCAGGGGGTCCAACATCCCCACTCTGGACTCTTGAGGGCACCTCCCCACCGTGCCAGGCCACTCTGGGGGTGCGATGTCCCCACGCTGGGCCCTTGGGGACGTGCCACATCGCTGCCAGCAGAGCCCTGGGCGCCGTACTGGGGGCCTGTGCCAGCGTCCTGGGGAGGACCGTGCCAGCGCCCGCCATCCCTGCCCACGCCCTGTGCTGGGGGTGCTGGCAGCCCTGGGGCCCCCCGTGCCCATCCCTGTCGGTGCTGGGGCGGTGCTGGCAGTCTGGGAGCGCCTGTCCCTGTCCCTGTCCCTGTCCCTGTCGCTGTCGCTGTCCCTGACGTGGCTCCGTGTGCAGGAGGAGCTGAGCAGCACCAGCGTGGAGCACCTGATCATCAACCCCAACGCCGCCTACGAGAAGTTCCGGGACAAGCGCCTGGGCACCGAGGGTGTGGGTGAGCTGGGGGGCTCCGGGGGGCCACCAGGGGCTGGGCATGGGCCAGGGGACCCCCGAGGGTGGGGGGCCTGAGCCCCCCGTGCTGTGCCGGCTCACACCCGGCTCTGCCTCTTGCAGATTTCTCCGACCGCATCGGCCGCACGCGGACGACGGGGTACGAGGCTGGAGAGTACGAGATGGTGAGCGGGCAGGGGGCACCCCCTGCTCCCCACGCGCCGCCTGGCACGGCCCTGTGCGCCACGGCACCCGTGGGACCCCCGGGGTCACCTGCTGCGGCCCCCGGCCGTGCCTCACAGGGGCCGAGTGCCAGCTCTGCCCAGTCCATCCCGGTGTGCCGTGCTGGGAACCCCTGTCCTGCCCACACAGCCCGAGGGCGCTCAGGGCAGCGCTGATCACCAAGCCCTGGGTGGAGCTGGGGGTCCCAGGCTGGAGCTGGGGATGGAGCTGGGGGTCCCAGGATGGAGCTGGGGATCCCGGGATGGAGCTGGGGATGGAGCTGGGGGTCCCAGGATGGAGCTGGGGATCCCAGGATAGAGCTGGGGATGGAGCTGGAGGTCCCAGGATGGAGCTGGGGATGGAGCTGGAGGTCCCAGGATGGAGCTGGGGATGGAGCTGGAGGTCCCAGGATGGAGCTAGGGATGGAGCTGGGGGTCCCAGGATGGAGCTAGGGATGGAGCTGGGGGTCCCAGCATGGAGCTGGGGATGGAGCTGGGGGTCCCAGGCTGGAGCTGGGGATGGAGCTGGGGGTCCCAGCATGGAGCTAGGGATGGAGCTGGGGGTCCCAGCATGGAGCTGGGGATGGAGCTGGGGGTCCCAGCATGGAGCTGGGGGTCTCAGGATGGAGCTAGGGATGGAGCTGGGGGTCCCAGCATGGAGCTGGGGATGGAGCTGGGGGTCCCAGGCTGGAGCTGGGGGTCCCAGCATGGAGCTGGGGATGGAGCTGGGGGTCCCAGGCTGGAGCCGGGGGTCCCAGCATGACCCTGGCTGGCTCATGTTCCGCTGGGTGTCCCCCAGGATCCCCAGGCCTTGCCCAGGTGTCCCCTCACTGACTGCAGTTCTGTCACCCCACTTCCCCAGGCTGTCCCGGTTCCTCTGGCCCCTCAGGACCCTCGCAGGGGGCTCGGGGTGGGCTGCAGTCCCTGTCAGCCAGGGTCAAAGGGCAGAAGGTGACTCAGGGTCACCTGGCTCCTTGGCCTGCTCGGAGGGGGTGACACCTGTGTCCCCTCGGGCCCCCCACACCGTCCCAGCTCAGGTTTGCTCTGGAAACAGCTGGATTTGGGCAAAGAGCGGGAAACCCCCACATTCCACGGGGGGGCTGCGACCACCCAGAACCACCCCCACGGCTTCAGAGCTCCGGGTCAGGAGGAGGGTGGAGAGATCCCTGGGGGTGGTGACGGGGAACTTCCAGGGGTGAGGATGAGGAGCTCCGTGGGGATGATAACGAGCTCTGTGAGGATGAAGATGGGGAGCTGTGGGCATGGAGATGAGGAGCTGTGTGAGGATGAAGATGGGGGGTTCTGAGGATGAAGATGGGGAGCTGTGGGCATGGAGATGAGGAGCTGTGTGAGGATGGAGATGGGGAGCTGTGGGCATGGAGATGAGGAGCTGTGTGAGGATGGAGATGGGGCGTTCTGGGGATGGAGATGAGGAGCTGTGTGAGGATGGAGATGGGGGGTTCTGGGCATGGAGATGAGGAGCTGTGTGAGGATGAAGATGGGGCGTTCTGGGGATGGAGATGGGGAGCTGTGGGCATGGAGATGAGGAGCTGTGTGAGGATGGAGATAAGGAGCTCTGTGAGGATGAAGATGGGGGGTTCTAGGGATGGAGATGAGGAGCTCTGAGGATGAAGATGAGGAGCTGTGTGAGGATGAAGATGAGCTCCAGTGCAGCCCCTCTCCCTGTGTGTTCAGGACTCTCATGGGCTGCTCCTGCCCTGCCCCACTGACCCCATCAGGGTCCCTTTAGGTGCCACCTGAGATCACCTGAGGCTGCTCCCCCTGTGAGACCCCTGCCCCACCATGACTCCCCCAAGGTCCCATCAGCTCCCCTAACTCTGTGTGAGCCCCCCCGAGCCCCCTGACCCATTTCTCCCGCAGCTGGGCGAGGGTCTTGGTGCCAAGGAGACGCCGCAGCAGCGGTTCCAGCGGTTGCAGCACGAGGTGCAGGAGCTGCTCCGGGACGTGGAGCAGATCCAGGTGAGCTCCTGTGCGTGCAGGTGAGGTGCCACCTGCCCCGGGGTGTGTGCCAGGGGTGACAGGGCCCCTTTGTGTCCCCCCAGAGCTCGGTGAAGGAGTCGGGGGCTGAGGAGGAGCTGACGCCCATGGCCCTGGCCAGGCAGGTGGAGGTGCTGAAGCAGCAGCTGCTCAGCTCCCACCTGGAGAAGGTGCTGGGCCCCGGTGCCGCCATCGACTTCGCTGACCCCGAGGGTGCCCTGGCCAAGTGAGTGGGGGACAGGACCCCGGGGGGGCACGGCAGTGTCCCCGTGGGGCTGGCACAGGGACGGGGCCTGCTGTGTCCCTGTGCCCACTGTGTCCCCTGCCCGCCGTGTCCCTGTGCCTGCCGCGTCCCTGTGCCCACTGTGTCCTTGTGCCCGCCGTGTCCCTGTGCCTGCCGTGTCCCTGTGCCCACCATGTCCCCCTGCCCACCGTGTCCCCCTGCCCGCTGTGTCCCTGTGCCCGCCGTGTCCCTGTGCCCACTGTGTCCTTGTGCCCACTGTGTCCCCTGCCCGCCGTGTCCCTGTGCCCCCCATGTCCCCCTGCCCGCCGTGTCCCTGTGCCCACCGTGTCCCCCTGCCCGCCGTGTCCCCTGCCCGCCGTGTCCCTGTGCCCCCCATGTCCCCCTGCCCGCCGTGTCCCTGTGCCCACCGTGTCCCTGTGCCCACCATGTCCCCCTGCCCACCGTGTCCCCCTGCCCGCCGTGTCCCTGTGCCCACCATGTCCCCCTGCCCGCCGTGTCCCTGTGCCCACCGTGTTCCTGTGCCCACCGTGTCCCTGTGCCCGCCATGTCCCTGTACCTGCCGTGTCCCTGTGCCCGCCGTGTCCCCTGCCCGCCGTGTCCCTGTGCCCGCCGTGTCCCCTGCCCGCTGTGTCCCTGTGCCCACCGTGTCACCTGCCCGCCGTGTCCCTGTGCCCACCGTGTCCCTGTGCCCACTGTGTCACCTGCCCGCCGTGTCCTTGTGCCCGCCGTGTCCCTGTGCCCACCGTGTCCCCCTGCCCACCATGTCCCCTGCCCGCCGTGTCCCCGTGCCCACCCTGGCCCCGCCTGTCCCCAGGCGCCTGCTGCAGCAGCTGGAGGTGGCCAAGTGCAGCAAAGCCGCCCCGGGGAAGGGCCCGGCCCGGGACACCGCCCCTGCCGGCGACGCCGTCACCTTCGAGCTCTACTGGAGGCCGGAGCAGGACCAGTTTGCCCAGTCTGCCAAGGTGAGCGGGGGCTGCCGGCCCCACGGGTGACTCCTGCGCGGGGGCACCGCGCCCGGGACCCACACCTCACCCCGAACCTCACAGGTGTCGGAGCTGGAGAAACGTCTGGCGCAGCTGGAGGCGGCCATGAGGTGTGAGGCCGACAGCCAGGTGAGCGCCCAGGTGAGGGGGCTGCCCTCACCTCTGGCCCTCTGCTCACCTTCATCCGCCCCCTCCTGCCCCACTGACGCCGCTTCCCCCCCACAGAACCCGCTGCTGGTGGGGCTGAAGGGCTCCAGCCTCATGGTGAGTCGGGCACCAGAGGGGGGTTTGGGGGCACAGCTGTCCCCCCTGCCCTCGGCGCTTCGGGGGGCTGCCGTGCCCCCCCTGACCCGCCCGCCCTCCCCAGGACACGGTGCAGGTGCTGCAGGCCAAGGTGAACGTTCTGGACATGGCTGTGCTGGACCAGGTGGAGGCTCGGCTGCAGGTGAGGGGAGCTGGGGGGCACTGCTGAAACTGGGGGGGAGCGTTCCCGGATTTGGGGGCCCACTGCCGGATTTGGGGTCTCTTCCTCCCCCCCACACCAGAGCGTCCTGGGGAAGGTGAACGAGATCGCCAAGCACAAGGCCACGGTGCAGGACGCTGACACCCAGAGCAAGGTATGAGCTGTGGGGCCCAGAGGCCACGGGGAGGGGTCCAAAAAAACCCCCCCGGGCTGCGCTGAGCCCCCCAAGTGCTGCCCCCCCCAGATCCACCAGCTGTACGAGACGCTGCAGAGCTGGGACGCCGTGGCCAGTGCCCTGCCCGACGTGGTGCAGCGCCTGGTGACCCTGCGGGACCTGCACGAGCAAGGTGAGCGCCGGGGGGCTCGGGGACGCCGGGCGGGGGTCCGGGCGGGGGTCCGCCCGCCCCGGCACCCCGACACCCGGCTGTGCGCGTCCCCCTGCAGCCACCCAGTTCGGGCAGGTGCTGGTGCACCTGGACACAACGCAGCAGGAGATCGCGGGGGCTCTCAAGGACAACGCGGTGCTCTTGGCCGAGGTGGGTGCCCCCGGCCCCCTCCTCACCCCCGGGGTCCTCCCCTGTCCCCCCATCACCCCATCCCCGCCCGCCCCCTCCAGGTGCAGAAGACGATGAAGGACAACCTGGCCATCGTCGAGGACAACTTTGCCGACATCGACGCCCGCATCAAGTGGCTGCAGAAGTGACGAGAGCCCAGGACCCCCCTGGGGAACCCCCTGGGGACCCCCCTGGGGACCCCCTGGGCTCTGTGATCCCCCCCACGCAGGTCCCAGCCGCTGCTTGTAAATACCCTGCCCCGGCCCCCCCCGCACACCCCCCGGCCCCATGGGGGGCTCTGCACCCCTGCGTCCCCACGGGGGGTCTGCCCTGTCCCCCGTGCCCCACAGGTGGGTCTGTGGTGCCCCCCCCGTACCCCAATAAACAGCTCAGCTCCGAATGTGTGTCAGCGTCTCTGGCGGGGGGGCAGGGGCAGGGCCCCCCCAAACCGGGGCTGGGGAGCGCTGGGGTTGGGGTGGGCACCGGGGACCCCGCAGTGTGAGGGGCTGGGGGCAGCTGGACCCCGCAGACGGGGGAGGTGTCCCAGGTGTGTCCCCCAGGTGTGTCCCCCAGGTGTGTCCCCCAGGCCCCTCGCACCGGTTCTGCAGCCCCCCACCCCCGTGTCACCAGTTTTCCCCCCACAAGTGCCACCAGCTCCCCCCAGTTCCCCCAGTCCCACCATCCCTCCCAGCCCCAGTGCCCCCCATTGTCCCAGGACCCCCGGTTCCGTCCCAGCGCCTCCCTCTTACAATGGGAGCAGCCCTTGAGGGGGGGCTGAGACCCCCGCCCGTAAATCCCGGGGGGAACGAGGCCTTGCGGCACCGAGGCCCCGCCCACTCCCCTCAGTCCCCGCCCGCTCCCCTCAGTCCCCGCCCATTCCCACCCAGTCCCGCCCCTCGCCCCGTGCTCCGCTGGGGGGCGTGGTCCATTTCCCGCCATTGCATCATCCCCGCGTGACCCTCCCGCGAGATGGGCGGTGCCGCTCGTCCCGCCCCCGGCGCGCTCCCATTGGTTGGCGCTTCCCTGCCAATCACGGCCCTCGAGCGCCCATTGGCTGTCATCCGCGCGAGCGTTGCGTCAGGCCGCTCTTAAAGCGGCGCGGCGCGGGGGGGGCAGCGCGCAGCGCGGGACGATGCGGACGAGGATGAACCGGGGACAGCGACCGGAGCGGGGCCGGGGGGAGCCGGGACCACCCGGAAAGGTGCGGGGCGAGCCGGGGGGCGGCCCCGGGGGCGCTGGTTCAGGGTTTCCGCTCGGTCCCGGGAGGGGAAGCGGAGCGCCCGCAGCCGCCGTCGCGGGACGGTGACCCCGGGGGCGGGACGGGAGCCTCGACCACCGGCGAACCGCCCCTCGCTCGGGGGTCACCGATCCTAAGAGCCCCCCTCCTCCTTCCCCAGGCATTCAGGAGAAAGTGCGTCCTTGCCGACCACCACACCTGAGAGCAGGTAAGGGGGCGTTCCCCGCCATAGGCGCACACCTTTGTGTCCCGGGGCCGGCCCGGTCCCGGCGGTCCCGGCTCCGGTCGCTCCCTCCCGTTCTTCCCCCCCGCAGCCCGCGCCGGGCCCGAGGTGACGATGGCGGCCGAAGGGCTGTGGGGGCCGGGCGGCCCCCCCGGCTGGGAGCTGGAGGGGTGGTACCAGGACCTGCAGGAGGTGCTGGCGGCGGAGCCCCCCGGAACCGCCCCCACCTGGGCGGATGAGCAGGTGAGCGCGGGGCCGGCAGCGCCGCGGGGCGGGGGGCGCGGTCACCGCTCCGTCACCGCTCCTGGTTCGCGATCTCTCCGCAGGTGGAACCGGGCCCGGGGAGCTGCGGGCTGGACCTGGCTCTGGCCGAGGAGCTGCTGGAGCTGCTGGGGCCGGAGGGAGCGGCTCCGGCGGAACCCCCGGGCGCGGCCGCCGGCGGGAGCGGCCCGGCCCGGGCGGGCCCCGCCGAGGAGGAGGAGGAAGAGGAGGAGGCGCGGGGGGCGCGGAGGAAGCGGCGCGGCGGCCCCGGAGCTCCGCGGGAGCGGGATGGGGAGCAGCGGGTGCGGGAGCTGACGGCGCAGAACGAGCGGCTCCGAGCGGAGATCCAGCGGCTCAGCGCCGAGGTGCAGCGCACCCGCGCCGCGCTCATCGACCGCATCGTCAACCTGCGCCCGGTGCAGGGACACGGAGCCACCGCATCGTGCGGCTGAGCCGCGGGAAGGCGTCAGCGCTGCCCCACAACTGGGGACAAGGACTCTGCTGCCCCACGGACTGGGAGGGGGCAGCCCTACGGAGAGATGGACTCTGCTGTACAGCTCCTGTCGTTTATTACACACATCTAACCACAACCAGCACGGCCCAGTTTGGTTACTGGGGGCACTGGGGCCACTCCTCCACTGTTCCCAGTCCGGTTACTGGGGCTACTTCTTCCGCTTGCCCTTGGGGACCTCGGGGCTCCGGCCCTCGGCCAGCGCCAGCTGCTGCTTCAGCTCCAGCAGTTTGGCCACCTGGGCGTCCACCTGGGCCTTCTCCACCTGGGCAGCCTTCAGCTGCCTCACCAGGGTGCCCTGGACAGGTGGGAGGAAGGATTTGAGGGTGTGATGATGAGGGTTTGTGGGGGCTTTAAAGGCACGATGGCGCCCGTGTCCCAGGGCCTGTCCCCCCTCACCTGCTTGGCCACCTGCTCCGTCAGCTCCTGGATCAGTTTGGGGTCACCTGGAGCTGCAGCAGCGGTGGGGGCTGGAGGGGGGGCTGAGGCTGGCGGGGGCTGTTTGGCCTGTAAGAGGAAGAGACGGGGATAAACCCCCCTCACTCCTGCTGTGGACAGGTGCAGCTCACCTGGGGCAGCACCAGGAGTTACCTGGGGCTCTGCAGCAACACTCCTGGGCTGGGCATGGGGAGGGACAGAGAGGAGGGGGGGCTGCAGGTGCCCAAGGTGGGGAAGCTGTGGGGGGGGGGCACCTGAGCCCCCACTCCTCTGAGCCCCACTCACCTGAGCCCCCACTCACCTGAGTCCCACTCACCTGAGCCCCACTCACCTGCCCTCCCCCAAAGCGCTGGCGCAGGGCCTCCACCTGCTCGGGCTCCAGCTTCTGGAACAGGGGGCTCACCTGGCAAGCAGAGGGGTCACAGCTGCGGGCCGAGCCCGCGGCGGCGGTGCCCCCAGCGCGGGGGGCAGCTCCCCGGGTCCCCGGGGCCGTACCGTGCCCACGCGGTGCCCGGCGGGCAGGGTGCAGGTGAGGCCGGGCCCGAGGCCGCAGCGCTCGGGGGGGATGCGGAGCTGGGCCTGGATGGCGGCGCTGACCCCGGGCACGAAGGGCTGCAGCAGCGCGCCCAGGGCGGCCGCCACGTTCACCGCGACGCCCGTCACCGTCCCTGCGCGCTGCCTGCGGCGGGGACACGCCCGTGACACCCACGGGTGACCCCCGTGTCCCTCTGCCACTGCCCGGGCGGACAACACCTCGGTGCCCCTCGTGACCCCCCGTGCCCCCCACCCCGGTCAGTGCCCCCTGGGCACAGGGACCCCTCAGTGTCCCCCAGCAGTGCCAGGACCCGAGGGTGGGGACCCCTCCACGGCACCCCCAAATCGCCCTGCACCCCTCAGATCATGGCTGTGCCCCTAATCCCCACCCGTCCCCCCCCATGCCCCCAATCCACCTGTGTCCCCAATCCCCACCTGTCCCCCCCCATGCCCCCAATCCACCTGTGCCCCCAATCCCCACCTGCCCTGTGCCCCCAGTCCCCCCCCATGCCCCCAATCCACACCTGTGCTCCCCATCCCCACCTGTCCCCCCCATGTCCCCCTCCTGTGCCCCCAATCCGCTCCCTGTGCCCCCCATCCCCTCCCTGTCCCCTCCCTGTGTCCCCCCCTGTCCCCCCTTTGTGCCCCCCTGTCCCCACCTGTCCCCCCTTTGTGCCCCCCTGTCCCCACCTGTCCCCCCTTTGTGCCCCCCTGTCCCCACCTGTCCCTCTCGTCGCCCTTGATGCGCTTCCAGGGCTCGTTCACCTGGATGTACTGGTTGCCGTGGCGGGAGATGCTGAGCACGCACCTGAGCGCGTCGCGGATGCTGAGGGGGCACAGGTGGGCTCTGAGCACCTGCGGGGCCGGCTCCTCCCGCCCCCCCGGGGGCTGGGACCCCCCCAGGACCCCCCCGGACCCACCGGACTTTCTCCATCAGCTGGTGGTACTGGCGCACCTCCAAGGTGACCCTGGCCAGGAGCCGCTGGTCCTCGGGCGTGAGCGCCATGGCGGGCACCACGCCCCCGAAGAACTTACACACGAACATGCCGGCCCTGGGGACACGGCACAGGTGTGAGCAGCACCTGGGCACAGGTGTGGGCACAGCCCGGGGACATGGCACAGGTGTGGGCACAGCCCGGGGACATGGCACAGGTGTGGGCACAGCCCGGGGACAGGTGTGGGCACAGCCCGGGGACAGGTGTGGGCACAGCCCGGGGACAGGTGCGGGCACAGCCCGGGGACACGGCACAGGTGTGGGTACAGCCCGGGGACAGGTGTGGGCACAGCCCGGGGACAGGTGTGGGCACAGCCCGGGGACAGGTGTGGGCACAGCCCGGGGACAGGTGTGAGCAGCACCTGGGCACAGTTGTGGGCACAGCCTGGGCACAGGTGTGAGCACAGCCTGGGGACATGGCACAGGTGTGAGCACAGCCTGGGGACAGGTGTGGGCACAGCCTGGGGACAGGTGTGAGCACAGCCCGGGCACAGGTGTGGGCACAGCCTGGGGACAGGTGTGAGCACAGCCCGGGCACAGGTGTGGGCACAGCCCGGGGACATGGGACAGGTGTGAGCACAGCCTGGGCACAGGTGTGGGCACAGCCCGGGGACATGGCACAGGTGTGAGCACAGCCTGGGCACAGGTGTGAGCAACACCTAGGTACACGGCACAGGTGTGGGCACAGCCCGGGGACACGGCACAGGTGTGAGCAGCACCTGAGCACAGGTGTAAGCACAGCCCAGGGACAGGTGTGAGCACAGCCTGGGTACACAGAACAGGTGTGAGCACAGCCTGGGGACAGATGTGAGCACAGCCCGGGGACAGGTGTGGGCACAGCCTGGGGACATGGGACAGGTGTGAGCACAGCCCGGGGACAGGTGTGAGCAGCACCTGGGTACACAGAACAGGTGTGAGCACAGCCCAGGACAGGTGTGAGCACAGCCTGTGTACACACGACAGGTGTGGGCACAGCCGTGGAGCAGCCCTCCTCCCGAGCAGCCCTGCACCTGTTGATGAAGTTGCCCAGGTTGTTGAGCAGCTCGGAGTTGTTCTTGAGCAGCAGGTCGGCCCAGGAGAAGGCGCTGTCCTGGCCCTCGGGCCGCAGGTACAGCAGGTAGAAGCGCCAGACGTCGGCGGGGATCCCGGTGTCCTTGGCCATGTCCCCGAACACGCCCACGCCCCGGCTCTTGGAGAACTTCCCGTCCTCGTAGTTCAGGTACTCTGGGGACAGGTGAGCGCCCACCGTGGGGAGCTGCCCCCTCCCGGGCAGGTAACGGCCCCAGGCAGAGCAGGGGGAGCACGGGGACCCCCAACACCTGGGGACCCCCAACACCTGGGGATCCCCAACACCTGGGACCTGTCACACCTGGGGATCTCCACACCTGGAGATCCCCAACACCTGGGATCTGTCACACCTGGGGATCCCCAACACCTGGGGATCCCCAACACCTGGGGACCCCCAAGACCTGGGGATCCCCAACACCTGGAACCCTTCACACCTGGACATCTCCACACTCGGGGATCCCCAACACCTGGAGAACCCTCACACCTGAGGATCCCCAACACCCGGAGAACCCTCATACCTGAGGATCCCCAACACCTGGAGATCCTCACACCTGGGACCCCTCACACCTGGGGATCCCCAACACCTGGAACCCTTCACATCTGGGCATCTCCACATCCAGGGTCCCTGACACCTGGGGAACCCTCCCAACACCTGGGACCCCTCACACCTGGGGATCTCCAACATGTGAGGACTCCCCACACCTGGGACCCCTCCCAGCCGGCGCTGCCCACACCTGGCCCGTACCTGTGGCGATGAGGTGGTTCACCAGGGTGTAGTTGTCGTCGGCGCCCAGCAGCGAGCAGGGGAACACCACGCTGTGGAAGGGCACGTTGTCCTTGGCCATGAAGTTGTAGAGCTCCACCTGGCAGGTAAGAGGACAGGTGAAGGCGTCAGCCGAGCGCCCCGCCCCGTCCCCGGCGTCACCTGGCCACTCGCACCTGCTGCGGGTTCTTCCACCAGCGCTCCCAGTGCTCGGTGTAGTCGGCCGTGATGGACAGGTACCCGATGGGAGCGTCGAACCACACGTAGAACACCTGGGGAGGGCCGCACCTGAGCGGGCGAGCCCAGCAGGGCCCCTGGGGCTCGGCGCACCTGGGGGCCGGGGCAGGGGGCGTGGGGGTCCCCACCTTGTCCCGGAAGCCGTCCAGGGGCACCGGGGTGCCCCAGGTGAGGTCCCGGGTGATGCAGCGCGGCTTGAGCCCGTCGCGCAGCCAGGTGCGCGTGATGTGCCGCGCGTTGGCCGTCCAGTCGCCCGCGGCCCAGGTGCGCTCCAGCCACGCCTCCAGCCGCCCCTCCAGCTGCGGGGGGCCACGCGGGTGAGACACCTGAGGCGCCCGGGGGTGCCCGTCCCCGCCCCGCCAGGGGCGCGGCTCACCTTGGGCAGGTCCAGGAACAGGTGCTGCGTGGGCGTCACCGTCGGGGTGCCGCGGCACACCTTGCACCGCGGGTCCTGCGGGAGAACGGGCGCAGGTGAGGCCGGGGGCGCTCCCAAAGGTGGGAGCGGAGGGCCCGGGGCGAGTCAGGCAGGTGCAGGAAGGTGAGGGGACGCAAGGGGGGGGTCCCCAAAGGTGGAGCTGGGGGCCGCCGGCCTACCTTGAGCTCCACGGCGTTGATGAGCTTGCCGCACCTGTCGCACTGGTCCCCGCGGGCCTCGGCGTAGGCGCAGAAGGGACAGGTGCCCTCCACGAAGCGGTCGGCCAGGTAGCGCCCGCAGCTCTCGCACCTGAGCTGCTCCAGCGTGTCCTGCAGCAGGAAACCCCGGGCCAGCAGGCGCTGGAAGATGTCCTGGGCGATCCTGGGCGGGGAGGGGAGGCCGGGTCAGCCACAGGTAGTGCCCGGCACAGGTGGGGCTCACCTGGGGCTGAGGGGGTCACCTGGGGCTGAGGGGATCACCTGGGTGTAAGGGGATCACCTGGGGCTGAGGGGGTCACCTGGGGCTGAGGGGATCACCTGGGTCTGTAGGGATCACCTGGGCATGCAGGGATCACCTG
The DNA here is from genome assembly GCF_015227805.2 of Hirundo rustica. Taxonomy (NCBI): domain Eukaryota; kingdom Metazoa; phylum Chordata; class Aves; order Passeriformes; family Hirundinidae; genus Hirundo; species Hirundo rustica. Next base: position 29,686 of record NW_026690310.1, on the reverse strand, counting down.
GGTCTGTGGGGATCACCTGTCCCCCCAAGCACTCACCTGTCCCCAGGCTCTCACCTGTCCCCCCCGGCTCTCACCTGTCCCCCCAGGCTCTCACCTGTCCCCCCCGGCTCTCACCTGTCCCCTCAGGCTCTCACCTGTCCCCCCGGCTCTCACCTGTCCCCCCAGGCTCTCACCTGTCCCCCCCGGCTCTCACCTGTCCCCCCCGGCTCTCACCTGTCCCCCCCGGCTCTCACCTGTCCCCCCCGGCTCTCACCTGTCCCCCCCGGCTCTCACCTGTCCCCCCCGGCTCTCACCTGTCCCCCCCGGCTCTCACCTGTGCCCCAGGCTCTCACCTGTCCCCCAGGCTCTCACCTGTCCCCCCGGCTCTCACCTGTCCCCCCCGGCTCTCACCTGTCCCCTCATGCTCTCACCTGTGCCCCAGGCTCTCACCTGTCCCCCAGGCTCTCACCTGTCCCCAGGCTCTCACCTGGTCTGCCCCAGGCTCTCACCTGTCCCCCGGCTCTCACCTGGTCTGCTGGGGCGTGGTGGTGCGGCCGAAGTGGTCGAAGGAGATGCGGAACCAGGTGTAGATGTCGGCGTGCAGGGCGTGGTAGCGGTCGCAGAGCTGCTGCGGGCTCAGCCCCTCCTCCAGCGCCCGCGTCTCCGTGGCCGTGCCGTACTCGTCCGTGCCGCACACGAACAGCGTGTTCCAGTTCCGCAGGCGGCAGTACCTGCGGGCACACCTGGGCTGCCATGCCTGGGCCGGCACGGCTGGGCTGGGCACACCTGGGCTGGGCACACCTGGGCTGCCACGCCTGGGCCGGCACACCTGGGCTGGGCACACCTGGCACACCTGGGCTGGGGACATCTGGCAGGCCTGGGCTGCCATACCTGGGCCGGCACACCTGGCACGCCTGGGCTGGCACACCTGGAACACCTGTGCAGCTGCACACAGCCCAGCCCCTCCGTGCACACCTGGAACACCTGTGCGCACAGCCCAGCCCCTCCGTGCACACCTGGAACACCTGTGCACACAGCCCAGCCCCTCCCTGCACACCTGGAACACCTGTGCACACAGCCCAGCCCCTCCCTGCACACGTGGAACACCTGTGCACACAGCCCAGCCCCTCCGTGCACACCTGTGCACACAGCCCAGCCCCTCCATGCACACCTGGAACACCTGTGCACACAGCCCAGCCCCTCCCTGCACACCTGGAACACCTGTGCACACAGCCCAGCCCCTCCCTGCACACCTGGAACACCTGTGCACACACAGAACCCCTCCCTGCACACCTGGAACACCTGTGCAGCTGCACACAGCCCAGCCCCTCCCTGCACACCTGTGCACACAGCCCAGCCCCTCTGTGCACACCTGGAACACCTGTGCACACAGCCCAGCCCCTTCCTGCACACCTGGAACACCTGTGCACACAGCCCAGCCCCTCCCTGCACACCTGGAACACCTGTGTGCACACACAGAACCCCTCCATGCACACCTGTAACACCTGTGCAGCTGCACACAGCCCAGCCCCTCCCTGCACACCTGGAACACCTGTGTGCACACACAGAACCCCTCCCTGCACACCTGGAACACCTGTGTGCACACACAGAACCCCTCCCCGCACACCTGGAACACCTGTGCAGCTGCACACAGCCCAGCCCCTCCCTGCACACCTGGAACACCTGTGCAGCTGCACACAGCCCAGCCCCTCCGTGCACACCTGTAACACCTGTGCAGCTGCACACAGCCCAGCCCCGCGGCGGCTCCCCGCGGCCTCACCTGGCGAAGGTGTCGGCGCTGAGGACGCAGCCGATGATGTTGCCCAGGTGCGGGACGTTGTTGACGTAGGGCAGCGCGCTGGTGATCAGCACGTTCCTCTCGCCCTCCACAGGTAACCTGGCGGGGCGGGGCGGGGAGGGGGGCGCTCAGAGCCGCGTCCCCCCCCCACCCCCAGCTCCCCTCGGCCGTCACCTGGGCACTCACACAGGTGCGCGCGGCTGCCGGGGCGGCGGCAGCGCCGCGGGGCCCCGCGCCCACATCTCCACGGCGGCCGCCACGTCGGCGTCGCTGGGCGCCCGCTCGGGGCCCTCCTCGTCCTGCGGGGATCCAGGTGAGCGGCGAGCCGCGCCCGCCCGCGAGCCGCCCCCTCCCCGCCGGGACCCCCCCCTCGCACCTGGGGCGTCGGCAGGGGCGGGGGGCGCCGCGCCAGGTGAGCCCGCAGCTCCCGCGGCGCCTCCGGCAGCAGCGCGGCCGCGTCGCGGCACGGCTCCCACAGCGACATGGCGCGGAACCAGGAGCGCAGCACCTGCAGCTCACCTGCGGCGACGGGCCGGGGTCAGCTCCGCACGGCCCACGCCCCCCCCTGTGCCCTCCCAGTGCCCCCGGCTTACTGGGCAGACTGGTGTCGTCCTGGAGCACCGGGAAGAGGCTGCCCCACACCACCACGTCAGCCACGGAGACGGCGTCCTGGGGAGACGGGTACGGACTGGGGGAACTGGGGCAGACTGGGAGGGACTGGGAGCGTGTGCTGGGGGCACTGGGACAAACTGGGAGCGTGTGCTGGGGGCACTGGGACAAACTGGGAGCGTGTGCTGGGGGCACTGGGACAAACTGGGAGGGACTGGGAGCGTGTGCTGGGGGCACTGGGACAAACTGGGAGCGTGTGCTGGGGGCACTGGGACAAACTGGGAGCGTGTGCTGGGGGCACTGGGACAAACTGGGAGCGCTGGGAAGGACTGGGAGTGTGTGCTGGGGCATTGGGGGCACCATGGCGGGGAACTGGGACAAACTGGGAGGGACTGGGAGCGTGTGCTGGGGGCACTGAGACAAACTGGGAGCGTGTGCTGGGGGCACTGGGACAAACTGGGAGCATGTGCTGGAGGCACTGGGAGCATCATGGGGGGAACTGGGACAAACTGGGAGCATGTGCTGGGGCATTGGGGACACCATGGCGGGGAACTGGGACAAACTGGGAGCACTGGGAGGGACTGGGAGCGTGTGCTGGGAGCACTGGGAGTGCCATGGGGGGGAACTGGGACAAACTGAGAGCGCTGGGAGGGACTGGGAGCGTGTGCTGGGGGCACTGGGACAAACTGGGAGCGTGTGCTGGGGGCATTGGGGGCACCATGGCGGGGAACTGGGACAAACTGGGAGCACTGGGAGGGATTGGGAGCGTGTGCTGGGGCATTGGGAGTGCCATGGGTGGAATAGAGACAAACTGGGAGCACTGGGAGCGCCATGGGGGGAACTGGGACAAACTGGGAGCACTGGGACAAACTGTAAGCGCTTGGAAGGACTGGGAGTGTGTGCTGGGGCATTGGGGGCACCATGGCGGGGAACTGGGACAAACTGGGAGCACTGGAACAAACTGGGAGCACTGGGAGGGACTGGGAGTGTGTGCTGGGGCATTGGGGGCACTATGGGGGGAACAGAGACAAACTGGGGACACTGGGACAAACTGGGAGCGTGTGCTGGGGGTACTGGGAGCGCCATGGGGGGAACAGAGACAAACTGGGAGCACTGGAAGGGACTGGGAGTGTGCGCTGGGGGCACTGGGACAAACTGGGAGCGTGTGCTGGGGGCACTGGGAGTGCCATGGGTGGAATAGACACAAACTGGGAGCACTGGGAGTGTGTGCTGGGGGCACTGGGACAAACTGGGAGAGCTGGGAAGGACTGGGAGTGTGTGCTGGGGCATTGGGGGCACCATGGCGGGGAACTGGGACAAACTGTGAGCACTGGGAGGGACTGGGAGCGTGTGCTGGGGCATTGGGGGCACTATGGGGGGAACAGAGACAAACTGGGGACACTGGGACAAACTGGGAGCGTGTGCTGGGGGCACTGGGAGCACCATGGGGGAAACAGAGACAAACTGGGAGCTCTGGGAGGGACTGGGAGTGTGTGCTGGGGGCACTGGGGGCACCATGTAGGTGGAATAGAGACAAACTGGGACCAACTGGGAGCACTGGGAGGGACTGGGAGCGCGTGCTGGGGGCACTGGGAGCGCCATGGGGGGGGAACTGGGACAAACTGGGAGCACTGGGAGCGCGTGCTGGGGGCACCACGTCGGAGAAACGGAGCCAAACTGGCACAGACCGGGGAGGGCGCCGGGCGGCGGTGCCAGGTGACGCCAGGACCGGCACCGGGTGAACTGGGAGCCACTGGGCGCCGTTTCCCACCCCGGGGCCAGCCCCCGCCGTGGGGACACACCTGTCGGGCAGGTAACAGCCAGCTCAGCCCCCCTCGCCCCGCCCAGAGCCCCCCACTCACCCCCGCCAGGTGCGCGGTGCCGCTGCGGGCCAGGTGCTGCTCCAGGTGAGCCAAGAGGTGCTGCAGGAGCCCCAGGGCGTCGGGCCCCGCCCGGCCCTGCACCAGCCGCAGGTACAGGGCGGCGACAACCGCGGGCTGGGGACACAGCGGGGTCACACGGGGGGCACCGGGACACAGCGGGGTCACACCAGGGGCACACAGGGACACAGCGGGGTCACACGGGGGGGCACCGGGACATGGGGGGGCACAACGGGACATGAGGGGGCACACAGGGGGCACACCGGGACACAGCGGGGTCACATGGGGGGCACACCGGGACACGGGGGGGCACACCGGGGGTCACACCGGGACACGAGGGGGCACACGGGGGGCACACAGGGACACGGGGGGGCACACTGGGACATGAGGGGTTACACCGAGACATGAGGGGTCACACCGGGGGCACACCGGGGGCACACCGGGACACAGCGGGGTCACACCGAGACATGAGGGGTCACACCGGGGGGCACACCGGGACACAGCGGGGTCACATGGGGGGCACCGGGGGGCACACCGGGACACAGGGGGGTCACACCGGGGGCACACCGGGACACGGGGGGGTCACACCAGGACATGAGGGGGCACACCGGGGGCACACCGGGACATGAGGGGGCACACCGGGACACAGCGGGGTCACACCGGGACACGGCAGGGGCACCGGGGGGTCACACCAGGACATGGGGACAGCACGGAGCACCCCTGGGTCACACTGGGACATGAGGGGGGTCACAAGGGGGGCACCGGGGGTCACACCAGGACACAGCGGGGTCACACCAGGACACGGGGGGGTCACACGGGGGGCACACCGGGACATGAGGGGGCACACGGGGGGCACACCAGGACACAGCGGGGTCACACGGGGGGCACAGAGCACACCGGGACACAGGGACAGCACAGAGCACCCCAGGGTGACACCGGGACACGGGGGGGTCCCACGGGGGGCACCGGGGGTCACACCGGGACACAGCGGGGTCACACCGGGACATGAGGGGGCCCATGGGGGTCACACCGGGACATGAGGGGGTCACACGGGGGGCATGGAGCACACTGGGGTCACACCGGGACACAGCGGGGTCACATGGGGGGCACCAGGCATCACACCAGGACACGGGGACAGCACGGAGCACCCCTGGGTCACACTGGGACATGAGGGGGGTCACAAGGGGGGCACTGGGGGTCACACCAGGACACAGCGGGGTCACACCGGGGGCACACCGGGACATGAGGGGGCACCGGGGTTCACACCGGGACACGGGGACAGCACGGAGCGCCCCGGGGTCACACCAGGACACGAGGGGAGCACGGAGCGCCCCGGGGGCAGCAGGGGGTCACTCACCTGCAGCTCGGTGGCCTCCCATTCCAGCCACTGCGTGGTGAGGTCGGTGGGCTCCTCCCCGCGGCACAGGTAAAAATACCTGCGGGGGGGGGGGGGTTAGGGGAGTCGGGGGGTTTGGGTTAAGGGGGGTTAAGGGGAGATGGAGGGGCTTGGGTTATGGAGGGGGGGTTAAGGGGGATAGGGGGGTGCTGGAGGGGCTCTGTGGGCTCTGAGGGCTCTGGGAGCTCTGAGGGCATTGCGGGCTTTGAGGGGGCTCTGAGGGCTCTGCGGGCTCTGAGGGGACACTGAGGGGCTCTGCGGGCTCTGAGGGGGCTCTGAAGGGACACTGAGGGGCTCTGCGGGCTCCAAGGGTTCTGAGGGCAGGTTTTAGGGGATGGCTCGTGGCAGCGCTGGGCGCAGGCGGTCCCGCAGGCCGCCCGTACTCACTGGCAGATGGCGTTGGCAGAGAAGAGCACGGTGCCGCTGTCCAGCTCCAGCTCCGGCCCTTCTGTGGGGAGGCACGGGCTGAGGCCGGCGCGGGGTGCCGGGCCCGGGTCGGGGCAGCGGCGGGGCCGGGTGCGCGGCCCGGAGGGGGGGTGTGAGGGTGGCGGTCTCACCTGCGGGGTCGCCCAGGTGCGGCCGCACGGGCGCGGGGGCGGCGCCGGCGGCCGCGAGCACCTTGAGGGCGGCGGGAGCGCCCGGCGGGACCCGGAGCAGCATGGCGGAAGGGGCGGGGCCGCGCGGGGCACGCCGGGAGCGCCCGGCGGGACCGGGAGCAGCATGGCGGAAGGGGCGGGGCCGCGCGGGGCACGCCGGGAGCGCCCGGCGGGAGCCGGAGCAGCATGGCGGAAGGGGCGGGGCCGCGCGGGGCACGCCGGGAGCGCCCGGCGGGAGCCGGAGCAGCATGGCGGAAGGGGCGGGGCCGCGCGGGGCACGCCGGGAGGAGCCGGGCAGGGGAAGGGGCGGAGCGCGCGGCGCTGGCCACGCCCCTCTCGCCCCGCGCAAGTCTCGCGAGAGCACGGGGCGGGAGGTTGGCATGGTAACGGGGACGCTGCTGCCGCGGCCATCATGGCCGGGATGGGAATGGGGATGGGATAATGACGGGATCGGTGGGATAATGATGGGATCCATGGGATAATGGGATGGGAATAGGGATGGGATAATGATGGGATCCATGGGATAATGGGATAGGAATAGGGATGGGATAATGATGGGATCCGTGGGATAATGGGATGGGAATAGGGATGGGATAATGATGGGATCCATGGGATAATAATGGGATCCATGGGATGGAATAACGGGATGGAATAATGGGATCCATGGCACAATGGGATGGGATTCTAACGGGATCCATGGGATAACGGGATGGGAATAGGGATGGGATAATAACGGGATCCGTGGGATGGGATCATGGGATAACGGGATGGGATAATAATGGGATCCATAGGATAATAACGGGATGGGATAATAATGGGATCCATAGGATAATAACAGGATCCATGGGATGGGATCATGGGATAACGGGATGGGATAATAACGGGATCCATAGGATAATAACGGGATCCATGGGATGGGATCATGGGATAATGGGATGGGATGTGAACTGGGATGGGATAATGGGGTAACAGGACCCATGGGACGGGATAACAGGATAAGGGGATAATGGGATGGAGTGTGATCTATGGGATGGGATAACAGGATGGAGTGGGATCCATGGGATAATGGGATAACAGGATAACGGGATAATGGGATGGAGTGGGATCCATGGGGCGATGGGATGGGATAATGGGATATCAGGATAATGGGATGGAGTGGGATCCATGAGATGATGGGATAATGAGATGGAGTGGGATCCATGGGATGATGGGATAATGGGATGGAGTGGGATCCATGGGATAATGGGATAACGGGATAATGGGATAACGGGATAACGGGATAATGGGATAACGGGATAATGGGATGGAGTGGGATCTGTGGGATCCATGGGATGGGGCCCAGCCGGGTCCAGGGAGTTCCCAGATGATCCCAAACCCGTCCTGGACCGAGTCCGATCCCGGGGTCTGAAGGAATCCAAGGAGAAGGTTGGGATTTTACCCCAAATTTCGCGAATTTAACCCAAACGCAGCGGACTTCACCCAAATTTCATGAATTTAACCCAAATTTCAGTGGTTTTAACCCAAATTTGAAGAATACTGCCCTATTTCAGCCACAGCTCCCCGTCAAGTTTAACCACTTTTTTATTTTTCCACTTAAATATTCTCTTTAAATACAGCGTCGTCCTGGGAAACTGCGGAAAAGCGGGAAAAATTAATAACAGTGGGGAGAAGCTTTGGATTCACTCGGGGGGCGTTAAATGTGGAATCAAAGCAGAAATTAAAAACTGGAAAACGAAATTAAAAATGGAACAGAAAAAAAGGAGAGGAAAAAGGAAGCTGAAAAGGAAATAAAAGGGATTAAAAAAGAAGTGCGAGTAAAAATTAAATAAAGAAATAAAAAAGGAATAAAAATAAAGAAAGGAAATAAAAACGAAATTTAAAACAAATTTAAAAGAAGAACGAAATAAAAAAATGAAAGGAATAAAAAAGAAATAGAAAAAAAAAAGGGAATTAAAAAAATAAAGAAGGAAATCAAAATTACATTAAAAGTTCTGAAGCCGCTTTGGGGGCTCTTGGGGGGAAAATTTGGGGATCCCCCAGGGATTTTGGGGTCCGGGGGAGGCAGTAGCACCAGCGAGGGGCCAGATCCATGAAATCCAGCGGAGATGAAAAGGCCGGATCCCACGCGGATCACGCCGATCCCAGCGGGATAAATCCGGGAATTCTGCGCTTTGGGAAGCACCAGCTCGGGGGCGCAGGGCAGGATTTGGGGGTCACCTCCCCCAGCCCACGGGAGGGGCAGAAATCCCGATTTGGGGCCGTTTCCGTGGGATTTGGGCACCGCCGCCGGGAGAATCCCGGCTGCCGCGGAGCCTGGGGGGGGTTTGGGGTCAGCTCCTTTCAGAGCCCCGGAAAATCCCCTTCTGAGCCACTCCAGACCCCCTGAAACCCCCCTGAACCTCTTTAACATCCCTTAAGTGCCTTTAAAATCTTTTTTAAACCCCTTTTGGACCCTCTTAAACACCAAAAAACCCCTCTGAATCCCCTCAAACCCCTCCCACTCTGCCTTGAAATCTCTTCTGAAGCCCTAAAAACGCTCTGAACACCGTTAAATCCCTCCCTGAAGCCCCAAAAAACACCCTCTGAACCCCCAAATCCCTCTGAAATCCCTTTTTAACCCCTTTTGGAATCCCTTACTCCCCTCCTTTGAACGCCCCTAAACCTCGAACCCATTTCAGGCCCCTGAACCCCTTTTTTAAACGCCCTCAGATCTTCTGAACTCACCTAAAACCCCTTTCTGAGCCCCAGAAAAAGCCCTTCAAACCACCTTAAACGCCACCTGAGCCCCTTTAAACTCCTCTGAACCCCTCTAAAGCCCTTAAGCCTCCCCCCAAAAATCCCTGACAGCCTTAAACCCCGCTGAGCCCCCCTGAATTCCTCTCAAACCCCCTTAAACCCCTCTGAGCCCCCTTGATCCCCTAAAAACCCCTTTAACTCTCTTTACAAACGCCTTCAGATCCAACCCAACCCCTTTCAGCCCCCCTTCATTTCTCTGAGCCCCCTAAAACCCATACAAACCCCTCTGAACCCCTTTCAACCTAAAAAAAACCCCTCCATGCCCCAAAAACCCCGCTTTGAACCTCCCTGAACCCCCTAAAAAAACCTCTCTGAACCCCCTCAAGCCCTCCTGAACCCCTAAAAACCTCCTTCAACCCCCAAAAACCCCTCAACGCCCCCATAACTCCTAAAAACCCCACTCTGAACCTCCCTGAACCCCCTAAAAAACCCCTCTGAGCCCCCTTAAACCCTCAACCCCTCCTGGACCCCTAAACCCTATAAAAACCCCTCTGAACCCCCCCCCAAAAAAAACCCTGATGTTCCCAAAACCCCCTAAAAACCCCACTCTGAGCCCCCCTAAACCCCTTTTAAACCCTCCTGAAGCCCCTTTTTAACCCCCCACGGGGGGCAGGTGACCCCCCATGAACACCAGGGGACCCTCAACCCCCAAAATTTGGGGGGGGGGGGGCAAGTCAGACCTCAGTGTGGGAAAACTGCTGGAAAAGCCAAAGTGAAATCAAAAAATCAGGAAAATTAAAGGGATTTGGGGGGATCGGGGTCCCTGCGATCCCGGGGTCTGGGAGCATCCAGGTGAGCAGGTCCTGAAGGCACAGACCGGGCCAGGTGAGCAGATCCCAGTCTGCAGGGTCCAGGTGAGCAGATCCCACAGTCTGCAGGGTCCAGGTGAGCAGATCCCACAATCTGTAGGGTCCAGGTGAGCAGATCCCACAGTCTGTAGGGTCCAGGTGAGCAGATCCCACAGTCTGTAGGGTCCAGGTGAGCAGATCCCACAGTCTGCAGGGTCCAGGTGAGCAGATCCCACAGTCTGCAGGGTCCAGGTGAGCAGATCCCACAGTCTGCAGGGTCCAGGTGAGCAGATCCCACAGTCTGCAGGGTCCAGGTGAGCAGATCCCACAGTCTGCAGGGTCCAGGTGAGCAGAACGCAGTCTGCAGGGTCCAGGTGAGCAGAACGCAGTCTGCAGGGTCCAGGTGAGCAGATCCCACAGTCTGCAGGGTCCAGGTGAGCAGAACGCAGTCTGCAGGGTCCAGGTGAGCAGATCCCACAATCTGCAGGGTCCAGGTGAGCAGATCCCACAGTCTGCAGGGTCCAGGTGAGCAGAACGCAGGATTCGGGGCACAGACCCAAGCAGGTGAGCAGATCCCAGATTTCCAAGAGCGTCCAGGTGAGCAGATCCCGAGGGCACAGACCCAGCCAGGGCTGGAGAACAGGCAGCCCCACCCCACATCCTGATTTTCCTTCACTCCCCTGCCTCCTCCCAGGCTGGAATTTCTCCTGGCCCAGGTTGATCTCACCTGGCTGGAGCCAAAAAAAAAGAGGGGCAAAGTCCCAGAAATGAGAAGTTTCACCCCAAGACAGATCCCAGAGCCTCAGGAAGGTCCGGAGCACAGGTGGGCTTTCCATGAATCCCAGTCCAAGGAAGGCCCAGGTGAGTCTGGAGAATGCACACCTGGAGAACCTGAATCCATCCCAGTCTGACCAGTTCGATGCCCGGAGCACCGGTGAGCAGGAAGCACCTGAGGAGCAGCGCAGGGAATTCCAGGTGCTCCGGGAAGTTGGGAACGGCACATCCACGGGACGCCGGGAGCTGGACACCCGCAGGGCTCGGATCGTGGGATGGATCCCGAGCGCTGGGGGATTCTTTGGGAAGCACAGCCAGGTGGGGCTCACCTGGATGGATGGAGCTCACCTGGGATGAGCAAGGAGCCAGCTCAGGGATCAGGTAGGGCAGAGCCAGGTGAGCAGGGACACCTGCCACACCTGCAGGACCACGTGGATGCGCAGAGCCCACCGGCAATGGGATCACAGGTAGGGGCAGGGACACTCCTGCAGCCCCGCGTTCCCAAATCCAGCCCCTCCACAGCTGCTCCCAGCAAGCCAACGAACATTCCAGAAGGTTCCGACAGGTACAGCTGATCGATGCCGGGTGATGGCGGAGCCAACCAGGAGGTGAAGTTGGTTCAACTCCCCAAAAACTTCCCAGGTGAGTTTGGTGATCCAGTCTTGGGTGTCCTGTGCCAGTTCCAGGTGTTTCCCAATCCATCCCAGCTGCAGGCGAGTGGGAGCCTCACCTGGCCCAGGTGAAACATTCATCAAACAAAGAGGAATTAGGGGAAAAAAGGCTTTTTCCCTTAAAAACGAGGAAAGTGGAGGCAGCCAGGGGGACAGAGCTGCCATGGGATCCAGCTCAGGCGAGCCAAGGACCCCTGGCCCAGGTAAATCCTCTGTGCAGAGAAGCCCCCACCAATTAAATAATCAATCCACGGAATAAATAACGGAGCCAGGGGGCCTGAGGCCGCTCATACGGGCAGGTGGGGGTGCTCCAGGTGCTCCGGCGGATTTTGGGGTGCCGCTCCCTTGCTCACAGCAGCAGGGACAGGTGGGACCCCCAGCTCCTTCCCGGGGGGGCTGGAGGCCGGATGCTCCACGTGCCCACCCCTGTAGAGCCCAGGTGCTTCGGCCAGGTAAGGCTGGGTGCCCACCTGGGCCGGCTGCCCCGGGGGGTAGCACAGGACGGAAGATTCCAGCGGGAACTGCGCTGGGATGAGGATGGTGGAGGCCAGGCCGGGGCACGGCGGAGGTTTCACCTGCCAGCTGTCATCCAGGTGCTCCCCCAGGACGCAGAGCCCGCCCCCCTCTCCCCCGGAGCCGCTTGCAGAGTCTTCCTCAGCCTTCAGCCTCTCCAGCTCCTCGGCCGTCTGCAGGTGCAGCACCGCCCGCTCGTTCTCCGCCAGGTACTCCTGGAAGTCCTGAGTCTCGGGGGGCTGCGTGGGCGGCCAGGTGGGGCCGGGCGGTGCGGCCGCTCCTTCCTCCTCCTCCTCCTCCTCCTCCTGCCGCCGGTTCTCCAGCTCCAGCTTCATCAGGGTGTGCAGGAAGTGGGTGCGGACGCGCAGTGGGTTGAACTCGATGCGCCCGGCCGCGTTGCCGCAGCCGTCCCGCGAGCAGCCGCACGGGAAGGACGTGCGATCCACCTGGGGCACAGGGGGCGGCTGTGGGACCCCGGCCCGAGCGCGAATCCCACCCCCAACGTCGGCAGGAGGCTTCATCCCAGCCAGGTGATCCCCACTGGGAAGAGATGTGGATCCTGCAGGATCCCCCCGCCCCAGAGCCTGAATCCTGTCACCCTGGTTTTTCTGAGCCTTTTGATTTTCTTAAATGGAGTCAGATCTTTTTTGTTATTGTACAATATTAAGAGCAGTTTTCTACCTTTTCCCACAGATGTAACGTAAACAAATCCTTTGTTTTTCATTCTCTGTCTTTTGTTTGCATATTTCTAACCTGAAAACAATTGTAACTGACAGTTGGTTTAGCCACTTGGCTGAGGGGTGAAAAACCCCAGAAGCCAATCTTCTGCTAGACCCACGAATGTATAAAAAGTAAGAAATAAAACAAAGAGGCTCTCTCTCTCTCCGCCCTGTCTCAGCTTTGAGGTGGACGGAGAAACCTCTGCTCTGCGAAACCTCTCGTCTGCGTGTGGCTGCTTTGTGCGTCTCGGTGACAGAATCCCACCCTGGAGCGAGCCCAGACCCCACCCGGACGGCAGGAATTTGGCTCTGGGGCGGGGAGAGGCGTTTGTCCATTCCAGGCGTGCCCAAAACACACCCGGAGCGCTCCTGCTCCTTGAAGGAACAAGAACATTCCAGCGCCCGTCGCACAACAAATCCCAGCTGCCTCACCCGGCGCTCCCCGCTCCCTCAAGGAGCGAGGACGCGGCGCCAACGCCCGGCAGCCCTCGAGTCGCGCCCGTCCCCTCCTTTCCCCGGCTCACCCGGCCCTCCAATGCCCTCCCCTGGCTCTCTGCACTCCCCAAGCGCTCACCTGGCACTGGATGCCGGCCTGGCTGCAGGCGCAGGTGCGCGGCTCGCAGGTGAGGCGGCACAGGCAGCCGCACTGCTCGCGGGACAGGCGCAGCGCCCGCAGCTCCTGCCGCTCCTCGGCGTCGATCCTGCGCACGCCCGAGGCGCGCAGCAGCGCCCGCCGCCGCTTGGTGGGCAGCGGCTGCAGGTAGAAGTAATCGCCCACCTCCACCTGCCCCACGTCCAGGTCGTCGTCGGACACGTCGGCCAAGGTGAGCCCGGCCGCCTCGGCCGACGGCACCGTCCCGTTCTGGGTCAGCTGGGGACGCGGGGAGGTGACCTTCGCACCTGGCCTTCGCTCCGCCCGCTCCTCGTCCCTCCCCCCCCAGGTGTGTCCCGTGTGGGTTTTTAACTTGTGCTTCCTAAAATCCCCCCCCGAAGCGTTTCCCACCTGGAGTCGCCGCGGTTTGCCCCGCTCGCAACCTCACCAGGGTGTTTTTCGCTTCCCTGCCACAGATCCTCCCCACGCGCACAAGGGGCTTTCCCACCTGCCCACCACCAAACCCATGCAGGTATTTCCCACCTGGATTCCACCCTCCCAGCCCTAATACCTGGCTCCTCCAAATCCTCCCTCAGGTATTCCCCACCTGGACCCCCAAATTCCCCTCCAGGTAATTCCCACCTGGGACTCCCAAATTCCCCTCCAGGTAATTCCCACCTGGGACCCCCCAAATTCCCCTCCAGGTAATTCCCACCTGGGACCCCCAAATTCCTCTCCAGGTATTCCCCACCTGGGACCCCCAAATTCCCCTCCAGGTATCCCTACTGCTACCCCTCCAGCTAATTCCCACCTGGATTCTCCCAAATTCCCCTCCAGGTAATTCCCACCTGGATTCTCCCAAATTCCCCTCCAGGTAATTCCCACCTGGATTCTCCCAAACCCTCCCCCAGGTACTCCCCCCACCTGGATTCCCCTTACCCAGCCCCAAGACCTGGCTCCCCCAAATTCCCCTCCAGGTATTCCCCACCTGGGACCCCCAAATTCCCCTCCAGGTATTCCCCACCTGGGACCCCCAAATTCCCCTCCAGGTATTCCCCACCTGGGACCCCCAAATTCCCCTCCAGGTATCCCTACTGCTACCCCTCCAGGTCTTTCCCACCTGGATTCCCCCCTTCTAGCCCCAATACCTTGCTCCTCCAGGTATTCCCCATCTGGGTCCTCCAAATCCTCCCCCAGGTACTCCCCACCTGGATTCCCCCCTCCCAGCCCCAATACCTGGCTCACACAGGTATTCCCCACCTGGCTCCCCCAGGTATTTCCCCACCTGGCTCCCCCAAATCCTCCCCCAGGTAATTCCCCACCTGGATTCCCCTCTCCCAGCCCCAATACCTGGCTCCCCCAAATCCTCCCCCAGGTAATTCCCTACCTGGATTCCCCCCTCCCAGCTTCAATACTTATCTCCCCCCAAATTCCCCCCCCAGGTAATTCCCCACCTGGCTGCCCCAAACTCCCCTCCAGGTATTTCCCACCTGGATTCCCCCCTTGTAGCCCCAACACCTGGCTCCTCCAGGTAATTCCCCACCTGGCTCCCCCAATTTCCCCTCCAGGTACCCCCTACCTGGATTCCCTTCTCCCAGCCCCAACACCCATCTCCCCCCAAATCCTCCCCCAGGTAATTCCCCACCTGGCTCCCCCAAATCCTCCCCCAAATATTCCCCACCTGGATTCCCTTCTCCCAGCCCCACCACCCACCTCCCCCCAAATCCTCCCCCAGGTAATCCCCCCCCACCCTGCATCCCCCCCAAATCCCTCCCCAGCTCCCCCCCTCACCTCCCTCCTCCTGGCGCGCAGCTTCTCCCTGCGCAGGTGCTGCCGCAGGTGCTGCCGGTGGCTGGCCTGGCGCAGGTGAGCGAACTGGCTGAGGCTGTACCTGCGGGCGCGGTGGTGCCGCGGGGCCATGCCCAGGGAGCTGCCGCCGGCGCTGGGCACGCAGGTGAAGCCCTGGCGCCGGGCGAAGTAGTAGACGGTGACCTGGGCGAAGCGCACGCGCTTGCCGCCGCGGCGCGCCCGGGAGCGCCGCAGGATGGACGGGGCTGCGGGCACAGCGCGGGTCAGGCGCGAACCAGCCCCAAAACCGCCCCAAAACTGCCCTAAAACCGCCCCAAAACCGCCCCAAAACCGCCCCCAAAACCGCCCCCAAAACCGCCCCCAAACCGCGCCGCCTCGGCGTTTTCACCCCGCGTTTCCATCCCCGAATTTAAAAATTTGGCGTCGGTTCGCGGTGATTTCCCCCCCCGTTTGATGCGTTCCGAGTTCCCCCTCCTGGCTCTGGCTGATTTAAAACTCGCCCGGAAATCTCAGAGATTCCGCGGTTCGGCCAAAGTTCCTCCCCAGGTTGCGTCAAAATTTGGCAGAATTCGAAGTTTGGGCCACAAAAACTCCCCAGGTAATTCCCCATGAAGGCGGCAATTCCCCAAGATTTAAAAAATATCCCAGAAATTCCCCCAATACCCCAAAGAGTAAAAAAATTCTTCTGAATTACCCCAAAATTTTTTTTAAAAATCATAATTTTTTTGATTCTCAAATTTAAAATATTGAGAATCAAAATAGTGTTTAGAATTTGAGGTGTATTTTTTTTTTAAATTCTCAAATTAAAAATACCGAGAATTTTTAAAAAGCGTTTAAAATTTGACGTCCCCCCAAACCCTAAAAACCCGCCAAAAAACGGGAAAAAACCCCAAAAATCCGCCAAAACAACAACAAAAAAAACCCCAAACCCAAATTTTCAAACCGCCAGACCCAAACCTCCTATTTTACAAACCCCACCCCCCAAAAAAATCTCCAAAACCCGCTACAAACCCCCCACAATTCCAACCAACCCCACCGCACCCCCCTCCATAAAACCCCCCAAACCAAACCCACCGCGACCTAAACCCTTGAAACCCCTTAAAAATCCGGAAGAAATCCCCCCAAAAAAACACAATAAAAAACCCAAATAAATAATTTTTTTAAAAAAAACCCCCCGCTCCCATCCCTGCCCCGGCTCACGCCCGGCGCTGCCGGAGCCGCCGCTGTCGCAGCTGTCGCCGCTGTCGCTGGTGGCGATTTCATCGTCCGAGGCCGCGCATCGCGACTCCGATCGCGGTTCCGACGCCCTGCGCTCCATCCCGGCGCTCGGGAGCGCGGCCATCGCGGCTCGGCTCGCATGGAGAGCCCGGCGGGGACACGGGGACGAGCCTGCGGGGAGAACCGCCAGCGAGCGCCGTTGGGTTTTTTCCCCCCCGAGGAAAACTCCGCTCATCCGAGTGACCTTAAAGCGAGGGGAGCTAAAACACGGCGAGAGGAAAGAAGCTCTGTTGGTTTTATTTCCCCTGGCTGTTAATTTAGCGCTAGCGGAGTTAGACGCTGTAAAATAACTAAAGCTTTTTGCCTTTTTTTTCTTTTTTTGTCCTTTTTTTCCTTCCTTTTTGCTTTTTTTCGCCCTCTCCTCGGAACTGTTCCAACCTCTCCGGACTAAAGACCTGAAGAAGCACCGGAGGCCTCCACAAGACCCCACCAAGAGCAGCGCTGCACATCTCCTTTACGGAGCAGCAGAGCACAGTAACGACCCTCAAAGAGACTTTCTTTAATTTGTTATCCCTCCGTAAGCTCTTATCATCAAGTATTGTGCTGAGAGCGCTTCGCCTGTTTAATAAACAGGTTTTTTAATAAACAGGTTTTTTAATAAACAGGTTTTTTAATAAACAGGTTTTTTAATAAACAGGTTTTTTAATAAACAGGTTTTTTCCACTTCTCTCTGAGGAAATCTTTTTTTCCCCCCGAACCGGTTAGAAAAAGAATCCCCATAAGAAAGTTTCTCCCAAAATCTGCCTAAAACCGCCACACCGGGATAAAATGCCGTTCCCGGCGCCGTCAGCCAGGCGCGCAAAGGTTTGTCCTTACGGCTTCCTCCGTCCCAGTTCTTGCGTTCGGGATGGATTGGGGGATGGAAATCACCCAAAATCAAAGGGAAAACGGCTTTTGTTTATTTTACGCCGCGTTGGTTGTGGGGTGTTTTTTCAGATTCGCCTCTGGAACATCCCGCTAACTCCCGAAAATTCCCTAAGGTTCAGGAAAATGCCAGATGCTCCAAGAATTCCCAGTCCATCCCAGATGCCAGAGTGGGAATGAGGCCCACTATTTTCCTGCCCCACACCCCTTAATCACAAAAAATAAAAAAAAAAACTCAAATAACACACGGTGATATTTGGGATTTGGGGAAATTTCCAGCTCCAGGTTGGGCAAGGGAATTTTTGGACCTGATTCACCCTGCTCCCACCCAAAAATTCCCTAAAGTTCAGGAAAACCGCCGGATGCTCCAAGAATTCCCAGTCCATCACAGATACCAGACTGGGAATGAGCCCCACTGAGATTTTCCTGCCCCACACCCCTTAATCCCAAAAAATTAAAAAAAACTCAAATAACACACAGCGATATTTGGGGAAATTTCCAGCTCCAGGCTGGGCAAGGGAATTTTCAGACTTGATTCATCCCGCTCCCACCCAAAAATTCCCTAAGGTTCAGGAAAACCGCCGGATGCTCCAAGAATTCCCAGTTCACTGCAGATGCCAGAGTGGGAATGAGCCTCATTGAGATTTTCCTGCCCCACACCCCTTAATCACAAAAAAATTTA
Organism: Hirundo rustica; assembly: GCF_015227805.2. Taxonomy (NCBI): domain Eukaryota; kingdom Metazoa; phylum Chordata; class Aves; order Passeriformes; family Hirundinidae; genus Hirundo; species Hirundo rustica. The sequence continues at coordinate 11,942 of NW_026690310.1, read as the reverse complement.
AAAAAACCCTCAAATAACACACGGTGATATCTGGGGAAATTTCCAGCTCCAGGCTGGGCAAGGGAATTTTCGGACCTGACTCATCCCGCTCCCACCCAAAAATTCCCTAAAGTTCAGAAAAAATACTGGAAGCTCCAAGAATTCCCAGTCCATGACAGATGCCAGAGTGGGAATGAGGCCCACTGAGATTTTCCTGCCCCACACCCTTTAATTCCAAAGAATTAAAAAAAAAACCTCAAATAACCCACGGTGATATTTGGGATTTGGAAAAAATTCCAGCTCCAGGCTGGGCAAGGGAATTTTCAGACCTGATTCATCCTGCTCCCACCCAAAAATTCCCTAAAGTTCAGGAAAACCGCCGGAAGCTCCAAGAATTCCCAGTCCATCGCAGATGCCAGACTGGGAATGAGCCTCATTGAGACTTTCCTGCCCCACACCCTTTAATTCCAAAAAAGTTAAAAAAACCCTCAAATAACACACGGTGATATTTGAGATTTGGGGAAATTTCCAGCTCCAGGCTGGGCAAGGCAATTTTCAGACTTGATTCATCCTGCTCCCACCCAAAAATTCCCTAAAGTTCAGAAAAAATACTGGAAGCTCCAAGAATTCCCAGTCCATGACAGATGCCAGAGTGGGAATGAGCCCCACTGAGATTTTCCTGCCCCACACCCCTTAATTCCAAAAAAATTAAAAAAACCCTCAAATAACACACGGCGATATTTGGGATTTGGAAAAAATTCCAGCTCCAGGCTGGGCAAGGGAATTTTCGGACCTGATTCCCATTGGGAAACTCCCAGCATGAATTTGGGGTGAAATCCAGGTTTTTGGGGTGTTTTTTTTGGGGGGAGGGAAGTGGGGAATCCTGGTGGTAGAGGGGGAAAAGCAGGAAGGAACTGATCCAATCCCAGGAGGAGTGGAGGTGGAGAACAGCCCCGCTTCCAGCTTCCTGAAATGGCCAAAAATCCTCGAATTATCCCCTAAAACTGCATTTGTGTGGAAAATTAGAGATGGGGTCTGGGTGGGATCCTGCAAGGATCCTTCCCTGATGGATCTGTCAGGATGCAATTCCTACTCCTCGCATAAAATCCCAAATTATTCCAAATTATCCTTTCTATAAAGAGTATTTCTATAAAGAAACTCCTGGAAGAGTCAGAACGAAGAGGAAAAAAAAATAAAGCAAATTAACGAAAACATCACGTCTCCATTTTTTTCCGTTTTTAATTTGGAGGGAATCTGAGATGAAGAAGAAAAAAGCGGGTTCAAATGCTGAGGGAGGGACCATGGGAATTGGGGAATTCCCATTTTTTTCAAGGATTAAACCTCACCAAAAGGAGTTAAAATAAAAATCCTAGCTCGAGGGACTGGAGGATTCTCCAGAATTCCTGCGTGCATTCCCGAGCTTCGAGCACCAATTTTGGGATTTTTTTTGTTGAAGATAATACAATTCCCGTGAAAACTGAGAGCCAAAACTGGATTCTCTCCATGGTTTTGGGGGACCAAAAGTGTCAAAAGCAGGGATCCGGGATATTTCAGGATGAGAGGAGAGAGGGAATGATCCCTGGTGGAACCCACCCAGAGAAGGTCTGGGCACATCAATGAATCCAGGTGTTATTCCAGGGCAGAAATTAGCCAAAAAAAGGGATTTTGAGACGATCACTGGGAAGATTTCGGCAGTCTGGATCCTTAAGGAATGGGTCAATGCCATTTCCCAATGTTTTCCCCAAGGATTCGGCTCAGCAGCTGAAATATCCATGGATTTCCCAGGGATCTGAGCCCATCCCAAGCCACTGCTGACATTCCCGACACCCAGCTCTGGGTTTTTTAGCACAGAAGGCGGAAAATTCGGATTCCTCAGGAAAATCTGGGGTACAGCTCCCACAGAGCTCCCAGCATTTCTGCAACCAGCATCCCAAGGAGGAAGGAAAAATAGTTTCAAACGCTGAGGGAGGGGCCATGGGAATTGGGAGAATTTCGAGGATTAAACCACACCAATAGGAGATAAACTAAAAATATCTTTTTTTTTTCCCATGTTCTGGAATCACCTTTGGAGCAGGGGAAAGATCAGGAGCTGATCTGGAAAACCCTCCTGGCTGGAATTCCCTGGGAAGGAGGGGCAGGTGTTGAGGGAGAGAAAGGTGATCCCAAAAAAACCTCTGTGTCCATCAGCAGAATTGGGAGATAAAAGCGGCTCCATGGAACACCTGGATCCAGGAGGAGAAGGGGACCCTGGGAACGGGGGACAAGCACCCAAAGGTGCTCCCCAGGTACCTGCAGAGGGACGGGTATGGGGCATGGAAAAGGCGATCCCACAAAACTCCCTGGGGCTGGAACAGAACACCTGGAGGCAGAGAGGAGCCCGGGACAGGTGAGGCTGGGGCAGCAGGAGCCCACCCCAGGGTGCCTCACCTGTGCCATTCCCCAAGGTGAGAGGAGGCCCCAGGTGCTGCACCCGTCCCCCACACCTCACCCAGGACCCCCCGAATCACCTGGGGGGGCTGAGGCTTGGGGAGGGATTGGCCCAACACCCCCTCACCTGCCCAGTCCAGCCCTTCCCCACCTTTGGGGACACCTGAGCCCCGAGGTGTGACCTCCCCATCATCATCATCATCATCATCACCAGCAGGTTCTCAGAGACCCCCAAACACAACCCCAGTGTCCCCAGGAGGTCCCCAAGGCCACCCTAAGGACCTCCAGTGCCCCCCCAGGGTACAGCAGAGGAGAGACCCCACCTGCCAGGACCCCCCAACAGCCCCTCCGGGCCCCCAGTGCAGGGGGAGCTGTAGGGCCCCACACATCCTCTACAGGATCCCCTATATCTCCCCATATGCTCCCAGCAGGGGCAGGCCCACATTTCACACAGCCCTCCCGCCCCATTTTAGGAAATTCGCAGTCGTAAGGACCCTCCTCATCCCCTACAAGCCCCACCACCGTCCCCTACAGCCCCTCAAGCTCCGATCCCCCCACGACCCCTGCCCCGCTGTGAGGGTCCCCTTCCCCAAAGCCCCCCCCAAGCTATAACATCCTTCCACCCACGACGCCCCTCATCTCCCAGCCCCCCCACACACATCTCCTGCAGCTCCCCAGGCTGTGAAGCCCCCCCCAGACCCTGACACCCCTCATCCCCCACGTAACGCCCCCCACCCCTCACAGCCCCCACCCCACCGCAGGCGGAGGCCGCCCCCTCTCCGCTCCCGTTCCAGCCCCCGGGTACACCGAGGGCGGACCCTGCGGCCCTTCCCTCGCCACTCACGGGTGCCCGGGGGGGTTCGGAGGGGTCGGTCCGGCGGGGTGGGGGCGGGGGGCGTTGGGGGGGGGGGCCCCGGGGCCGCTCCCGCCCCGCCGAGCGCGCCGACAACAATGGGGCCGCGGCCGCTGCGCCGCTGCTTTTATACCGCCCCGCGTCACGTGACCGCCCGCCGCCCTGACGCGGCTCCGCCGCGAGGCGCTGTGGGAAACCGAGTCCCCCTGGGGACGGCCGGCGGGGCTGGCGCGGGGAGTGACGGGAAATGCAGTCCGGAAACGCGGAAGATGGAGGGCTGAAGGAGGTCGGGGGCTCGTGGAATGGGTTGGGTTGGAAATGACCGTAAAGATCATCCACTTCCACCCCCTGCCATGGGCAGAGACACCTCCCGCTGTCCCAGGTGCCTCCAAGCCCTGTCCAGCCTGGCCTTGGATGCTTTGAGGGATGGGGCAGACATAGCTGCTCTGGGAAATCCATTCCAGGGCCTCCCCACCCTCAGAGGGAGAATTCCGTCCCAATATCCCACCTATCCCTGCCCTCTGGCACTGGGAAGCAGTTCCCTGTGTCCTGGCATTCCCCAGCCCCTCTCCAGCTCTCCTGGAGCCCCTTTAGGCCCTGCCAGGGGCTCGGAGCTCTCCCTGGAGTGAGCTGAGCACCCCCAGCTCTCCCAGCCTGGCTCCAGAGGGGCTCCAGCCCTGGAGCAGCTCCGTGGCCTCCTCTGGACTCTCCCCAGCAGCTCCACGTCCTCCCCGTGCTGGTCCCAGGGCTGGAGCAGCTCTGCAGGTGGGGTCTCACCCGAGCGGGGCAGAGCAGCAGAGCCCCCTCCCCTCTGCCCACGCCGGGGCTCAGCCCAGCACAGGGGGCACCTGGGTACCCGTGGATTTGTGTCCAACACACTCAAATCCTTCTCCGCAGGGTCACCCATCCCCACAGGTCCTTCTCCCAGGGTGTTCCCAATCCCTTCCCTGCCCTGCTGGATTTTTTGCCCAGGTGCAAAACCTGCACTCGGCTGCACCAAACTTCCTGAGGTTCCCATGGTCCCACCTCTGCAGCCTGTCCCAGCTCTCGGGATGGCAAAAACCTGATGGAACCCTGGCCTGGGACACCTGGCTGGGGACAGCAGGGTGGGGACACAGAGATGTGACATTGGCATGAGGCTGGGGACACCAAAATGGGGACATCGGGATGGGGACACAGAGATGTGACATTGGCATGAGGCTGGGGACACCAAAATGGGGGCGTTGGGATGGGGACACAGAGATGTGACATTGGCATGAGGCTGGGGACACCAAAATGGGGACGTCGGGATGGGGACACAGAGATGGGCACCAGGGTAGGGGCACTGGGATTGGGACATTGAATGGGACACTGGGATTGGGACACTGAGATGGGACATTGAATGGGACACTGGGATTGGGACACTGGGATTGGGACATTGAAAGGGACACTGGGATTGGGACACTGGGATTGGGACATTGAATGGGACACTGGGATTGGGACACTGAGATGGGACAGAGGTGGGATGGGACATAACGTGGGGACATCACAATGGCCTATTTGGGTGGGACATAGGGAGGGGGACACGGAGCGATGTCCCCGGAGCCCCCAGAGCAAGTCTGGGAGGGGGGACAGCGCCGTCACCTTGGTCCCACGGGGTCACTCAGGAGTGGCTGCAGAGTGGCCCCAGGTGTCACTCGAGGGTGTCCCAGGACCCTTGGGGGGGCTGCTGTTGGGGTCCCCCCGAGGTGGGACCCTGGGCACTTTGTCACTGCACTGGCAGGAGCCACCGGGGGTGGGACAGGGACCTCTGGGGACCTGGGATGGGACCCACCTGCCGTTTGTCCCCCCAGGAACCTGGAGGACCCCAACAGCAGCCCTGCCGTGGCCTTGGCCCCTCAGGGTCTGTGTCCTTGTCCCTTTGTGTCCAGCCTCATGTCCCTTGTGGGCCCGTGTCCTTGTGTGTCCTTGTCCCTGTCATGTCCTTGTCCTTCGCGTGTCCACTGTGTGTCCCAGTCCCTGCACGTCCATGCCCGTGTTCCTGCCGTGTCCTTGTCCCCAGTGTGTCCATGCCCACATCCTGGCGTGCCCCTGTCCCTGTCCCTGCTGTGTCCTTGTCCCTGCTGTGTCCTTGTCCTTGCTGTCTCTGTCCCTGTCCCTGTCCTTGCTGTGTCCTTGTCCTTGCTGTGTCTCTGTCCCTGTCCCTGTCCCTGCCGTGTCCCTGTCCTTGCTGTGTCCTTGTCCTTGCTGTCTCTGTCCCTGTCCCTGTCCCTGTCCCTGTCCCTGCCGTGTCCCTGTCCCTGCCGTGTCCTTGTCCCTGGCATGTCCATGTCCTTGTCCCTGCTGTGTCCTTGTCCCTGCTGTGTCCCTGTCCCTGCTGTGTCCTTGTACCTGCTGTGTCCCTGTCCCTGCCGTGTCCTTGTCCCTGGCATGTCCATGTCCCTGTCCCTGCCGTGTCCTTGTCCCTGCCGTGTCCGTGTCCTTGTCCCTGCTGTGTCCCTGCCCACCATGTGTCTGTCTCCGTGTCCCTGTCGTGTCTCTGTTCTTGCCCACCATGCCCATGGCTGTGTCAGCGGTATCTCCTTGTCCCCAGTGTGTCCCTTTCTCCTGGTCTGGCCTTGTCCTTGTCCCTGGCGTGTCCCTTCCCATGTCCTGGCCCTTGTGGCATCAATCCCCACATCCCTGGTGTGTCCCTGTCCCTGGTGTGTCCCTGTCCCTGTCCCTGGTGTGGGTGTGTCCCTGTCCCTGGTGTGTCCCTGTCCCTGTCCCTGGTCTGTCCCTGTCCCTGGTCTGTCCCTGTCCCTGTCCCTGTCCCTGTCCCTGTCCCTGTCCCTGCTGTGTCCCTGTCCCTGGTGTGTCCCTGTCCCTGTCCCTGCTGTGTCCCTGACCCTGGTGTGTCCCTGTCCCTGTCCCTGCTGTGTCCCTGTCCCCGTCCCTGTCCCTGCTGTGTCCCTGTCCCTGGTGTGTCCCTGTCCCTGGTGTGTCCCTGTCCCTGCTGTGTCCCTGTCCCTGTCCCCGTCCCTGCTGTGTCCCTGTCCCTGGTGTGTCCCTGTCCCTGTCCCTGTCCCCGCTGTGTCCCTGTCCCTGCTGTGTCCCTGTCCCTGCTGTGTCCCTGTCCCTGCTGTGTCCCTGTCCCTGTCCCTGTCCCTGTCCCTGTCCTTGCTGTGTCCCTGTCCCTGTCCCTGCTGTGTCCCTGTCCCTGTCCCCGTCCCTGTCCCTGTCCCTGTCCCCGTCCCTGCTGTGTCCCTGTCCCTGCTGTGTCCCTGTCCCTGTCCCGCTGGCGCAGGATGGACCCTGGAGGGTGCTGGCTGGGGGAGGGGGGACCAGGGGTGTTCCTGTGGAAAATCCCCCCCTTGACCAAAGGCCACGCCCAGTAGGAGCCACGCCCACTGACCACACCCACTGACCACACCCCACTGACCACACCCACTGACCACACCCCAGTCACACCCACTGACCACACCCACTGACCACACCCACTGACCACACACCCACTGACCACACCCACTGACCCCACACACTGACCACACCCACTGACCGCACACCCACTGACCACACACCCACTGACCATGCCCCACAGTCCCCCTGTATGCCCTATAGCCCCTCCCACCCCATAGCCCCCACCCCATACCCCCATAGCCCCTCCCACCCCATAGCCCCTCCCACCCCATAGCCCCTCCCACCCCATAGCCCCTCCCAGTGGGCGTGGCCCCCCTCGTTTTTTGGAAGAAAGGAGCCGATTTCGGGCTGGTTAAAATCTCACCATCCATTGGGTAGAAAAGGGCGTGGGGGGGCGGCCCCTCCCCCAGCCCCTCCCCCAGCCCCTCCCCCACCCCCCCGGGGGGCTCGGGGGGGGGTCCCGGGGTGGGGGAGGGGCCGAGACTTGGCACAAAATTCCTGGCGGCAGCGCGGGGGGGAGGGGCAGGACGATAGAAAACCGAGTCTGGGGGCAACGGGAGCGGGGACCCCGATGGCCGGGGATCGGGGGGCGGGACACACCCCGCCACCGCCCCGCCCCAAAGTACAAAAGAGCTAAAAACACCGCGGGGGGGGGGCGGGCGAGGGGGCTCCGGGGACCCCGCGGGGCCGTGGTGGCACCGGGTGGTGGCACCGGGTGGTGGCACCGGGTGGTGACCCTGGGTGGTGGCACCGGGTGGTGACCCCGGGTGGTGGCACCGGGTGGTGGCACCGGGTGGTGGCCCCGGGTGGTGGCACCGGGTGGTGGCACCGGGTGGTGGCCCCAGGTGGTGGCACCCGGTGGTGGCCCATGGCAGTGGCACCCCGGGGGCGGCCCTGTGTGGTCCCGCCGGTGTCGGTGGCCCTGTGGTCACCCCGGGGGTGCCCCAGACGTGGCCGGTGCTCCGTGGTCGCGGCGGCTCCGGGGGACACCGCAGGGGCGCCTGTGACCCTCGGAGGTGACCCGGGCTCCTCAGCCCCATCGTCCGTGGGGTGTCCCGCCATCAGCGACCCCGGGGGTCACCGCGTCACCTCCGGGGGCTGGTGGCCGCCGCTAGTCGCCGGCCATGCACTTGAAGCGGTTCTTGAAGAAGAAGAGGCGCTGCTTGAGGCGCAGGCTGTCGTCCCGGGCCGCCGGGTACCGGTACCGGTTGTACTGGCGCTCGCCCTCGGAGCGCCGCCACGGCAGCGCCAGCTTGGACGCGTGGTCAACAACCACGTCCTCGCAGGAGCCCACGTGCAGCACGCCCAGGCCGTCGATGAAGAACTCTGGGGGGGAGAGGGGAGCCCCAAAAACGGGCTCAGAGCTGCGCTGGGGTCGCTCGCCCTGGCTGCGATCCTGTGGGGATGCGGTGGGGGAGCCCCGGCATCCCCCCCTTATCTCTGACCCCCTGAATTGTGGGGGAACCCTGGTATCAGCGCTTATCTCTGACCCTGAATTGTGGGGGATCCCCGGCATCCCCTCCTTATCTCTGACCCTGAATTGTGAGGGATCCCCGGTATCAGCGCTTATCTCTGACCCCATTTTGTGGGACCCCGGCATCCCCCCCTTATCTCTGACCCTGAATTATGGGAGATCCCCGGTATCAGCGCTTATCTCTGACCCTGAATTGTGGGGGACTCCGGCATCCCCCCCTTATCTCTGACCCTGAATTGTGTGGGACCCCGGCATCCCCCCTTATCTCTGACCCCATTGTGTGGGAACCCCGGCATCCCCTCCTTATCTCTGACCCCCTGACCCCGTTATGGGGGACTCTTTAGCCACCCCCCGCCCCCTTTTCAGGACCCCAAAACACCCCAGACACCCCCAGCCCTCCCTTCTCCCCCTCCTTGCCACCCTCAGCGTGACCCCCAAGCCCCTCACTCCCCCCCAGACCCCCCTCCAAGGACCCCCCCCCCTCCATCCCCCAGCTCCTCCCCTCCCCCTGGCATCCCACTCCGCTCCCCCGAGACCCCCAAAAGCCCCCTCAAGACCCCCCAGCACCCTCATCCACCCCTCCTCCCTCAGACCCCTCAAGACCCCCAGGACGCTCCCATCCCACCCCCTCCCGCCCCTCCCCGCAGCCCCCCGCCCCTCACCGAGATGAGCCACGCGGCGCAGGCGGGGGTCGAAGCCCACCTGCCGCACCTTGTCGGTGCGGGCCAGGAAGAAGTTGACCACGCCGTCGGTGACCACGCAGGCCGGGAAGCCGGCGAGGCGGTGGTGGAAGCCGGGCCGGGTCCGCAGGCAGTCGCCCCCCGCGCCGCCCCCCCGCACGCTCAGCCGCTGCCGGTACGTGGTGGTGTAGCCCGTGATCTCCCGCACCGCGCCGCCCACCTGCGGGGCACGGAGGGGCGCTGGGGAGGGGGGCACCGGGACCCCCGGGACCCCCGGGACCGCCCCCCCACCCCGGTATGGCCCAGCGGTGGGAAGGGACGGGATGGGGCCGCTGCGGCGGGGCACCGGGAGGCGTGAGCCATCGCCTGGGCACCGACACCTGGGCACCGGGACCCCCTGAACCCTCACCTGGGCACCGGGACCTCCTGAACCCTCACCTGGGCACCGGGACCTCCTGAACCCTCACCTGGGCACTGACACCTGGGCACCGGGACCCCCTGAACCCTCACCTGGGCACCGGGACCTCCTGAACCCTCACCTGGGCACTGACACCTGGGCACCGGGACCCCCTGAACCCTCACCTGGGCACCGGGACCTCCTGAACCCTCACCTGGGCACCGGGACCCCTGAGCCCTCACCTGGGCACTGGGACCCCTGAACCCTCACCTGGGCACCGGGACCCCTGAGCCCTCACCTGGGCACTGGGACCCCTGAACCCTCACCTGGGCACCGGGACCCCTGAGCCCTCACCTGGGCACTGACACCTGGGCACCGAGACCCCTGAGCCCTCACCTGGGCACCGGGACCCCTGAGCCCTCACCTGGGCACCGGGACCCCTGAGCCCCCACCTGGGCACTGACACCTGGGTACCAGCATCCCTGAGCCCTCACCTGGGCACCGAGACACCTGAGCCATCACCTGGGTACCAGGACTCCTGAGCCCTCACCTGGGCACCAGGACCTCCTGAACCCTCACCTGGGCACCGGCGCCCCTGAGCCCTCACCTGGGCACTGGGACCCCCTGAACCCTCACCTGGGCACCAGCTCCCTTGAGCCCCCACCTGGGCACCGACACCTGGGCACCGGGACCCCCTGAACCCTCACCTGGGCACCGGGACCTGGGCACCGGGACCCCCTGAACCCTCACCTGGGCACCGGGACCTCCTGAACCCTCACCTGGGCACCGGGACCCCTGAGCCCTCACCTGGGCACCGGGACCTGGGCACCGGGACCCCCTGAGCCCTCACCTGGGCACCGGGACCCCTGAGCCCTCACCTGAGCACCGAGACCCCTGAGCCCTCACCTGGGCACCGGGACCCCTGAGCCCTCACCTGAGCACCGAGACCCCTGAGCCCTCACCTGGGCACCGGGACCCCTGAGCCCTCACCTGGGCACCAAGACCCCTGAGCCCTCACCTGGGCACTGACACCTGGGCACTGAGACCCCTGAACCCTCACCCGGGCACCAGCTCCCTTGAGCCCCCACCTGGGCACCGACACCTGGGCACCGGGACCCCCTCAGCCCCCACCTGGGCACCGGCACTTGGGCACTGGCACCCCTGAGCCCCCACCTTGGCATTGGCACCCCCTGAGCCCTCACCTGGGCACCGGCCCTCCCCTCACCCCCCCGTTTGTCTCACCGGGACCCTCAGGACCCCCCCTCATCGCCCACCCGCGCACAGGAGCTGCCGCAGCGGGGCTGCGCCGAGCCCAGGAGCGTCCCCGGGGCACCCCGCTGTCACCCACCCGGGACCCCCCCGGCCCGTGGGGGGCACCGGGAGCCACAGGGACCCTCCGGCCATCCGCTGTGCCACGTCCCTGGCACCGGGAGGACCCCCGAGCCCCCCCCGAGCCCCCCCGAGCCCCGCACCAGGTCCAGGCTGGTTCTCTCCAGCACATCCACCAGCTTCTCCAGCCGCGTGCGGGGCGTGAAGATGAAGTCGTCGTCCACCCACAGCACGTACTTGGTGGTCACCTGCGACACCGCCAGGTTCCTCCCGGCGAACCAGCCCTGGGGGGGCGGCGGGGACCCTCGGGTGCTGCGCCCGCACCCCGCGGGGCCTCCCCCGAGCCCCCCTGGCCCCGGATCCGAGCTTCCAGACCTCGTGGTGCCCTTCTCCGGGATCCCACAGCTCTGACGGACCCCCACCCGTGTCCCCCGGAGACCCCGAGCTCTGCCACCACCCCCCCCCAAGAGCCCCCCGGGTTCCTGCCACGCTGTCACATCCTCACACGTCCCCACTGCCCTGACAGAGACCCCCTGTCCCCCTTCCCCAGTGCCCCCCATCCCCAGGGACCCCCACCCCGCCAGCCCAATCCCCCGGGGGTCTCCAGCCCTGCCAGCCCCCCTCCCACACCTCCCAGGGAACCACAGCCTCATCAGACCCCCACAGTGGGGTCACTGCCAGACCCCCACGTCCCCTCTTTGGTGTCCCACCCCTCTGCCAGACCCCCACATCCCCCATTTTTGGGGACCTCCGCTGCTGCCATCCCCTGTCCTGTCCCAGCTCTCCTGCAACCCCGTGGCTCTGCCAGGGTCCCCGTGTCCCCTCCCCAGTGACCCCCAGCCCCCCGTGTCCCCTCCCTTGTGTCCCCCAGCCCTCAGGACCCCTGTGTCCCCTTCCTGGGGACCCACAGCCCCCCCTTGTCCCCTCCCTGATATCCCACAGCCCCCAGCCCCCCCATGTCCCCTTCCTAGTGACCCCCAGCCCCCCCTTGTCCCCTCCCCGGTTTCCCCCCAGGCCCCTCATGTCCCCTCCCTAGCGACCCACACCCCCCGTGTCCCCTCCCTGGTGTCCCCCAGCCCCCCGTGTCCCCTCCCCTGTGTCCCCCAGCCCCCAGGACCCCTGTGTCCCCTTCCTGGGGACCCACAGCCCCCCTTATCCTCTCCCTGATATCCCACAGCCCCCAGCCCCCCCATGTCCCCTCCCTAGCGACCCCCACGCCCCCCTTGTCCCCTCCCTGGTGTCCCCCAGCCCCCCTGTGTCCTCTCCCCGGTGTCCCCCAGCCCACAGCACCCCCGTGTCCCCTCCCCGGTGTCCCCCAGGCCCCTCATGTCCCCTCCCTGGTGTCCCCCAGCCCACAGCACCCCCATGTCCCCTCCCCGATGTCCCCCAGCCCCCCTGTGTCCCCTCCCCGATGTCCCCCAGCCC
>NW_026690309.1:35658-49965 GCF_015227805.2 Hirundo rustica | reverse complement strand
ACCAAAAACAAGGCAACAGTTTCTGCATCTACTCAGACCATCACAGAAGAAAAAGGAACCAAAAACAAAGCAACAGTTTCTGCATCTACTCAGACCATCACAGAGGAGAAAGGAACCAAAAACAAAGCAACAGTGTCAGTGTCTACACAAGCTGTCACAGAGGAGAAAGAAACCAAAAGTGCCATCAGCATTTCCACACAAACTGTCACCGAAGCAGAACAACCTAAACCAGTGGCAGTTGCCCCTGTTCAGAAGAAGAAATCAAAGAGCAAATCAGTCTGCATAGTGACTGATGAGGATGTGGCAGGACCTTCGCACCCAGCAGAAGAGACAGAGCCAGAGATCATCACCCGCTCTCTATCCCTGGGTGAACTGCGTGAGCTGCGGAGGGAATTCACCCGCCAGACAAACGAGTCCATCCTAACCTGGCTGCTCCGCATCTGGGACGCTGCAGCCAATGACACCATTCTGGATGGAAGTGAGGCCAGGCAACTGGGATCGCTGTCTCGGGATGTGGTCATTGACCAGGGGATCGGGAGAACCCAACAAACTCTCAGCCTCTGGCGGCGACTGCTAACAAGTGTGAGAGACAGATACCTTTGTAAAGAAGACCTCCAGGTGCACCAAGGAAAATGGAGCACAATGGAACAAGGTACCCGATGCCTGAGGGAATTGGCTGTGCTGGAGATCATTTTCTCAGAAGACGAGAGATTTCCTAAAAGCCCAGATGATGTCCAGTGCACATCGCAGATGTGGTTGAGATTTGCACCGCTTGGACCAGAGATGTACTCCCGTTACCTGGCAACGCTGCAATGGAGGGAAGGTGAGGACAAGGTGGGCGTCTTGGTCAATAAACTAAGAATTTACGAGGATACTGTCACCGCCCCATTTCGTACCCATGTCTCATCCGTGGAAACAAGGCTGGCTGAGCAAGTCTGGAGTTTGATTGAAGAGGGCCATCAGAAACTAAAAAAGGAACTTAAGGAAGAAATTTACCACATCTCGCCAGAACCAACAAGAGTCTCTGCCATTAGGAGCAGGTACCCACCAGCCAGGGAGAGAGGATACACTCCACGGGGTAACCTCTGGTCTTTTCTTCGGGAACATGGAGAAGACATGAGGAATTGGGATGGAAAACCCACCTCCTCCTTAGCAGCCCGGGTACGTGAACTGAAGAGAGAGACACCTACCACGAAGAGCTCATTTAGAGCCAACACTGCTCCAGTCTCAAAGGCACAGAACCCCAGACAGTATAAGAAGAATGATATGACTGATCCACTTGAAGGGACCTCAGGAACATATTTACAGGAAGAAAGCAACGTGTACCATGACCAGGAATAGGGGGGCCCTGCCTCTAGCCAGGTAGAGGAAAGGGAAAATCGGATCTATTGGACTGTGTGGATCCGATGGCCTGGCACATCTGACCCACAAAAATATACGGCTTTAGTTGACACTGGTGCCCAATGTACCCTGATGCCATCAAGGTATGTAGGAACAGAATCCATTTCTATTTCTAGAGTGACAGGAGGGTCCCAGCAGCTGACTGTATTGGAGGCCGAAGTGAGTTTAACCAGGAATGGGTGGCAAAAACACCCCATCGTGACTGGCCCAGAGGCCCCATGCATCCTTGGCATAGACTACCTCAGAAATGGATACTTCAAAGATCCAAAAGGATATCGCTGGGCTTTTGGGATAGCTGCTGTAGAGACAGAAGACATCAGACAACTGAGTACCTTGCCTGGTCTCTCAGATGACTCCTGTGCTGTGGGACTACTAAGAGTTGAAGAACAACAGGTACCAATCGCCACAACAACAGTACACCGACGGCAATACCGCACAGACAGAGACTCTGTGATTCCTATCCATGAGATGATTTGGAAACTGGAGAGCCAAGGGGTGGTCAGCAAGGCTCGTTCACCTTTCAACAGCCCTATATGGCCAGTGCGTAAGTCCAGTGGAGAATGGAGACTGACTGTGGATTACCGTGCTCTGAATGAAGTCACCCCACCACTAAGTGCTGCTGTGCCAGACATGTTGGAGCTTCAGGACGAGCTAGAGTCCAAGGCAGCAAAGTAGTATGCGACCATTGATATTGCCAATGCCTTCTTCTCCATTCCTTTGGCAGCAGAGTGCAGGGCCCAGTTTGCCTTCACCTGGAAGGGTGTACAGTACACCTGGAACCGACTGCCCCAGGGGTGGAAACACAGCCCCACCATCTGCCATGGACTGATCCAGACTGCACTGGAAAAAGGTGAGGCTCCTGAACATTTACAGTACATTGATGACATCATTGTATGGGGGAACACAGCAGGGGAAGTCTTTGAGAAAGGAGAAAAGATCATCCAGATTCTGCTGAAAGCTGGTTTTGCCATTAAGCGAAGTAAAGTGAAGGGACCGGCCCAAGAAATCCAGTTCCTGGGAGTAAAGTGGCAAGATGGACGGCGGCAGATTCCCACTGAGGTCATCAATAAGATCATCGCCATGTCCCCACCGACCAGCAAGAAGGAGACACAAGCTTCCCTAGGCGCCATAGGTTTCTGGAGGATGCACATTCCTGAGTACAGCCAGATTGTGAGCCCTCTCTACCTGGTCACCCGCAAGAAGAACGATTTCCACTGGGGCCCTGAACAGCAGCAAGCCTTTGCCCAGATCAAGCAGGAGATCGCTCATGCAGTAGCCCTTGGCCCAGTGAGGACGGGACCAGAGGTGAAGAACGTGCTCTACTCAGCAGCCGGGAACAATGGCCTGTCTTGGAGTCTTTGGCAGAAGGTGCCTGGGGAGACTCGGGGCCGACCACTGGGATTCTGGAGCCGAAGCTACAGAGGATCTGAAGCCAACTACACTCCCACAGAGAAGGAAATCTTAGCCGCCTATGAAGGACTTCAAGCTGCCTCAGAAGTAATTAGCACTGAAACGCAGCTGCTTTTGGCACCTCGACTACCAGTGCTGGGATGGATGTTCAAAGGAAAGGTTCCTTCCACGCATCATGCCACTGACACCACATGGAGCAAATGGATTGCCCTCATCACACAGCGCGCCCGTATTGGAAACCCGAATCGCCCTGGGATTCTAGAAATTATAACTAACTGGCCTGAAGGTGAGACTTTTGGATTATCTTTTGAAGAAGAGGAAGAACAAGTGACACGTGCCGAGGAAGCCCCACCGTATAACGAGCTACCGGAGACTGAAAGACAATATGCCCTTTTCACTGACGGTTCCTGCCAAATTGTAGGCGCTAACCGGAAATGGAAGGCTGCAGTATGGAGCCCCACACGACGAGTTGCACAAGCTACTGAAGGACAAGGTGGATCAAGTCAAGTTGCAGAACTTAAAGCCATCCAGCTAGCTTTAGATATTGCCGAACGAGAGAAGTGGCCAAGACTCTATCTCTACACCGACTCGTGGATGGTAGCTAATGCTCTGTGGGGATGGCTGAACCGCTGGAAAAAAGCCAATTGGCAGGGCAGAGGGAAGCCCATCTGGGCTGCTGAGATTTGGCAAGACATCGCCGCCCGAGTAGAGAAGCTGACCGTGAAGGTTCGACACGTGGACGCACATGTGTCCAAGAGTCAGGCTAATGAAGAGCATCACAACAATGAGCAGGTGGACAAAGCCGCCAAGGTGAAAGTATCACAGGTGGATCTAGACTGGCAACACAAGGGAGAAGTATTCTTAGCCCGTTGGGCCCATGATGCGTCTGGTCATCAGGGGAGAGATGCAACATACCAATGAGCCCGTGACCGAGGGGTGGACCTTACTATAGACAACATCTCACAGGTCATCCACAACTGTGAGACCTGCGCTGCAATCAAACAGGCCAAGCGGGTAAAGCCTCTGTGGTACGGTGGACGATGGTTGAAGTACAGGTATGGGGAGGCCTGGCAAATTGACTACATCACCCTTCCCCAAACCCGCCAAGGCAAGCGCTATGTGCTAACTATGGTGGAAGCCACCACTGGATAGTTAGAGACCTACCCTGTGCCTCATGCTACTGCTCGGAATACTATCTTAGGCCTTGAAAAGCAGGTCTTGTGGAGACATGGCACTCCTGAGAGAATCGAGTCAGACAATGGGACCCATTTCAAGAACGGTCTTATAAACACCTGGGCTAGAGAACATGGCATTGAATGGATATATCACATCCCTTATCATGCACCAGCTGCCGGGAAAGTTGAACGGTGCAATGGGTTACTTAAGACTACCCTGAAGGCGCTCGGTGGGGGGACTTTCAAAAATTGGGAACTGAACTTAGCAAAGGCCACCTAGATGGTCAACACTCGAGGGTCAATCAATCGAGCTGGTCCTGCCCAGTCTGAACCCTTGCACACAGTGGATGGAGATAAAGTCCCTGTAGTACACATGAAAGGCATCTTAGGAAAAACTGTTTGGATTAATCCCACCTCAGGCAAAGGCAGACCCATCCGTGGGATTGTTTTTGCTCAAGGACCTGGTTCCACTTGGTGGGTAATGCAGAAAGATGGGGAAACCCGTTGTGTACCACAGGGAGACCTAATTTTAAGTGAGAACTGAGTGTAGGGTTTCATTCTGTATATGTGTATATTTATCTATCTAGCTGTAAGAATGTATTAATTTAGGTATAATGTAGATAGTCATAGAATAAGGGGTGGATTATGTCCTAGGTTACAATGTAAAATGTGCCCAAAGTATGTATTCTATCACCATCTACATGAAATGTTGTTGTGCACCACTGTTTCCCGTGCCCCCTCCCTCCAGACTATCTTCTGTTAATGGCCCATCAATGCCTTCCTGCATGACTCATAGATAACTCTCCCCAGGAGCTATCTCTGTTTAATGGGCAATCAAGGACCCATTGCAAAACTGATAAAATGATATCAGTCCATTGTGAGATGCTCCTGCCCAGGGGGAGGAGCCAAGCATTCCCACCTGGATATAATCGGGGCCTTGGGACAGCACAGGCAGCCTTACCCACTGGATTCCCAGAGGACAAGAGCTACCAGACCTTTCTGCAAGAACACTGCTTCAACAAGACCACTTCATCTGGACTGCCACCACCACGGTTTCAGGTTGTATTCTGACTCTGTCAGTGATCTTTTGTACCATTGCATGTGTTTCATTTTATTTTACTTTTTTTTTTTTTCCTCTCCTATTAAATTGTCTTTTCTGACTTAGAGTCTCTCACTGATTTTGCCTTCAAGCCAGCACATGTGTTTAGCAAGTAATGCATAAAATGCAGCTTTGTCTTTTGCACTAAGATTTTCAGTCATTTTGTGAAGGGATCAGAACCACAGCAGGGAGGAAATACTTAGTTACACACACACACAGCTCGGCTGTGTCTCCCTTCGCTTCCCTGAGTGGGTGAAGAGACAAAATCTGCCTGGGAGGCCCTGCTTAGTTTCTTCAGGTTGTCCCTTCCTTCCCAGACAGTCCAGAGACACACAAACACAAAAACAGTTTCCCCTTTTTGCACTAAGAGATCTTTTGTGAAATTCTGAAGACAGAACCCTCAATTGAGTATGGGGGTGCTTATCACCTAGGCGTGTGCAGTTTGCGGGAAATTCGAGTCGCCCCCCCTTGCTTTCTAGCTCTGTTCAACCCTTTCGGGAATGACAGGCTAGGTGCGGCTGGAGCGAAACGTCCTTCCCCTATTACAGACTACACACGACCCTGCAAACCCCTCCGTCTATCAGAATCCTGTTCGTGACGCCAATTTAATGTCACGATCCGCTCGTACAAGCGGGGGTCGTGATGGTTCGTTTACTGATCTCAGAGTGCAAAACACAACACAGAGGGGATTTCAGCATTAAAACAAATGCACCTTTTATTGATTGACCATAGCAAATGCGATAGAGGGATTAAGAGTGAGAGAAAGAGACAGAGAAAGAGATAGAGGAAAGGGGGGAATATAGCTACCAAACATGGAGATGAAGCCCTTGTGGTCCGGTCAATGGGTCCGCCTGTCACGTCAGGGCGAGTCTCTCAAAATCTCTAGTTAACTCAGGGGTTTTTATTATAGTCCTCAATCACGGGGGGGGAACAGGTAAATCTATTGAAGCCTCCGAGGGGGAACAGGTAGTCCATGTTCTCAGCAGTAAGCGAGAGCCATTGTCTTCTTGGTCCAACGATCACGCCTCCAGGCAAACATCTCGCTTCAGTTAAGTCAGCCCCCATCCCCTGAATTAGGGTTGTAGGGGTCTCATGTCTCAGTCCTTGAGAGGGGCTTCAAATAGGGGTCTCAATCTCAGTCCTTGGAAGGGGGTTTTGATCTCTGTCTGTCACAGTGGTTACAAAGCAGATGAAGGATTTTCTGTGAAGGACCACCGAAGTTACCCCAGAAAGTTCCCTTGGCCAAGAGGTGGGGAAATTCATAGGCTATTGTCATGAAGCAGGGACCGTGAAGCAGGTGTAATCTTCAGGTACAGAACTACCATTACACTGCTCAAAGCCAGTGTACCGTGGCGTGGTGACACAGGAAAATGCACCTGCAGACAATTGGCAAGCATCCACCTCGAGCAGGCCAGAACTGCAGTGGGGTCCTCGGGGTCCTCGCAATGATCGTGAGGCAAATGAGGGGAACTTCAGAACGACTCTTACAGGGAGGGAAAAAGAAACAAAAAACAAAAGTGAATGTTCTATGATATCAACATCACAATGAGCTGCAATTGTGTTAAATGACATCAACTGAGACTGTGGAGTTACTCCTCAGAGTACAACACTGGCTTTGCTATCCCTTAAACCTGCAGATGTGCTACAGGCTTTAAACTCAGTTTGATGTAGCCTTAACTTTGGAGTCAAGCACAGCAAAAATCAAAAATAGGTGCCTGAATTGTTTTCTCTGGTGTGCAAATACTGATGGGTGTTGCAGTAATTACAGGAGACTCAGGACAGGACAGGAGCCCACTGCCCTCACAGCACCCTGCTCCCAGAGAGCAGCCCCAGCCCTGAGCTGCTGTTCCAGAAACACCAAGACAGGGAATGCAGTCTGGCATCCAAGGGCGAACAGAGGTCAGCTTTTCAGTACTCCATCCCTCTGCCTTAATATCCTTACATATTACTTTTGCTTTAAAATCCCACAAAGTTTACATCCTTTTTGACTTGGATGTAAGAGAAGAACTCAGTGTGATCCCTGGGATGGGAAAGGGAAAAGCAACAATGTTGTTCCTACAAAGGACAAACACGAGGTTTCTGCTGATGAAGTTTGGGATGCGAGGGGCTGCGAGGTTCAGATTTCCTCCCAGAGTTTCACATCACTCAGACAGAGTCAAACTATTTATTTAATGAAAACCAAACCTGGCCCTCTGATAAAAACCTGGTTTCAGTTGTGACCAAGGTAAATGCAGACATGGAACAGAAAACGCTGTTAGAGTTGGACTCAGCTGTAGGGCCAAATCACCTGAAAGCAAAGCCCTCACAGTTATTGCAGGCACTTGGAAATGTGTCTGTTAACTTAGAAATTAATAATGAAAATGTCTCTTTTCCAAAACGAACAGTTACATTGTAGTGTAATAAAGAGCAGATGTCAAAAAGGATTTCAAAGACTTGGTAAAAAAAAACCAAAACAAACAACTTCGGAAAACTGCAGTGCTCTCCCTGACTTTGGCAGAGCTGCTCCAGCCCCCCTAGCAAACATGACATACGTGTGTAGTCACTTTGCTTTAATTTGGGAGCGCAGTCCCTGCATGTCCTGAGCAGGGAATCTCTTCCCAGCAGTGGGGAATTTCCTGGAGTGCAGCTGGCAGCAAAGGGCCAGCTCTGCTGAGGGGGAATGGCAGGCCAGATGGGAAGGGAAACTCGTCCCGAGGAATAAAGTGTGAGGCACAGCCAAGTGCAGGGGACACGTGCGGGCTCTGGGCAGCCCCAGCTCGGCTCATCCTCATCCTGCAGGGACACTGGGGGCTGGGGCAGGAGCCAGGACAGTCCCACGGAGAGCCAAGCGTGGGACCCTCAGCAAATGTGTCACAGCAGCCTTGCTTGGGCTTCATGGAGGGTCCACTTTACACTGCTGAGATACCGGCTCATTTCTTAGAGTGTTTAAACCACAACACTGAGTTCAAGGTTCACGTGCAATTTTATTAGAGCACAGACTTGCAGCCAACTGTTTATCTGGTGTCTGGCCTAAGTGCTGATAAAGACTTGGCTGAAGTTGATGTCATCTGCCATTAATAAATGCAATTTATGACAGTCTCAGGCAAAGACACGACCACTGCTGGCTCCGTTAATGGTGTGCTCAGCACAGGCCAGGAGTTTGGTCTGAACAGAGGCAAGACTTCATTCATTTCTTGTCCCTAAATGCCTGAGATTTAGGTCAGGCCCAAGGCAAAAGATGGTGTAAATCTAAAGGCTCCATTTCAGAACTGCCAGGCTTTGCTAATACGAGCTCAGTTACTTTAATACAACCCAATACTGCACATTATAATCCCAGCACCACATCTAAAGCAAACTCTGGCTGCAGTAACCACACTCCAGCCCCGTGACAGGCCCTGAACGTGACAAATGTATGTGAGCTTCACCCTGCTCACCAGGAGTAGCTCTGAGGTGCAGCAGGACAGAGCACAGCTCATAAACACCTTCTCAGGACTGCAGGCATCCAGATCAGACAGACAAAACCTCTCAAAACCTCTCTCAAAACCACCAGGCAGTGGAGGACCCTGCGTGCTCCCCCCTCACCCTTGTGCTGCTTCTCTGCCCAAAGCCCAGCTTCAGATGGGGGGTCTGTGGTGAGCACCCCACTGCAAACTCTGCAAGGACAAACATCTCCCAGCTACAAAAAATAAATATACAGGAGTAACTCTGGCTTCCATTCATGCCTGATCTGGACAGAATTAATTCAAGGAAAACAGTTTATTTGGCAGATTCTGGTCTATTTAAAACCAGCATAATATAAAGGTGAGGCCCTGGCACAGGGTGCCCAGAGCAGCTGTGGCTGCCCCTGCATCCCCTGGCAGTGCCCCAGGCCAGGTTGGACACTGGGGCTTGGGGCAGCCTGGGACAGTGGAAGGTGCCCCTACCCATGGCTCTGGATGGAATTTAAGGTCCCTTCCAACCCAAACCATTCTGGGATTCTGTTATTCTATGACGCATTGCCTATAACAGATATTAAATTTACACTTACAATTAATGCAGTGTGTACAAACCTGATTCTTATGGAAGCTCTGCATATTTAAAAGAACCTATATTTAAATATACATACACTTTATAGTTCCAATTCATCCTTTGCAAAATTCCATGGCCCTATTTGGAAGCCAAGGCACAATTCTTTTCAAGATCTGTGATGAACGAGATCCAGACCTGGGACTGTTTCACAAAGTATCATCCATGCCAAAATCCTCATCCAAAGAAAAATTCCAAGAACAATTACAAGGATTCTAAATATCAAATACCTAGTTCTGCTTTTTTTAAAGCAAAAGAGAAATTTATAAATGCACAGGTAAAACACTTAAAAACTGTATGTCAAAAGATATTAAAAGTCTGACACCTACACTAATATTGGAAATTATACTAAATTAGTGATTTTTTGGTTTATCTTTTCAGCATCTAAACAACACCACTGTGATTTAGTGCTAAAGGATCCCAATGCATTTACTCATCTTAACTTGGAATTTAATCATCAGAGTTTAAATTCTCTAGAACCTGACCTCCCGTGGGCCCGGCTCCAGCCATTCCCTGGGTGCTGTCCCTGTCCCAGAGCAGAGATGGGAGCTGCAGTCCTTGGGGAGCTCTGACCTCAGTCTTCCCTGCCCCAGATGAACACACCAAGTGCCCTCAGCTGCCCCTCATGTGGTTTCTCATCCAGACCCTTCCCCAGCTGAACACACTGTCATAGTTTTAATTTCAAACCGGGCAGAAGCACCAATTAATGCAGTGGTTTCACGTTCACTAAATTTTGGTCTTGGTAATTACTCTTTTTGTGGGAGAGAGACTAGGAGAAAAACAAAGCAGGCTCAACCTTAAAATTAACAAATAGTTTATTAACATACACTAAAAGAATAGGAAAAAAAAGAAAGTTGGAAAAAAAACCTAAAATGGAATGAAACTTCAAAAACACTTTTCCCTCCCCTTACAAACTGTTCACTTTCTTACAAAACAACATAAAGAGACAAAACTTGTAATTTTCAGTCAGTTTCACTATCTGACAAGAGTCTTTCATCAATTCATTAGGAGAAGAGTCTCTTCTAGAGTCATGGATCCCACTGACAACTTAGAACAGTTCTCTTGTGGGTTTTAAACTGTCACAAAAACAACCGCCTGGAGAAACCTGCCTTTGTGACCCTCCCAGGAGCAGTTTCCCAAGCTGCTTATGGGTCATGGGTCTTAGACTTTTGCATACTGGGGTGTCACTTTTAAAGATGAATAACTCCAAAGCAAAGGATTCTCCACCTCAAGGTACAGAGATATCTTCTCACTTCTTCACTGGTGCAGGGGGCTTCTTATCTTTATCTCTGTTCAAGCATCTTATAGGATATTACTTAGTTCATCACAAACACCTTTGCTCAAAACCACACACAAATTAAAACAATCATCTCCACAAATGCATATCTTTCCCATGATTTAAAAGAATGACCTAAATATAGAGTTCATTTCCATGGCTCAAGTAAGAATAGAACAACCAACTCTTCAACCCTCTGTCCCAATAGTCTTTTTGTTGGAGTCCAGGGCATTCCTTTGGTTGCCCTGGAGGGTCAGGGACCTGGGCAGGGGGGTCTGGGACCCCAGCCCAGAGCTCAGAGAGACACTGGCTTTGATTTCAGTCCATGGGAAAAACTTCCTACACTGAGAGAAGGTTTACAGGCCACAAGAATGTGAAAAATAGTAGTTTAGCTTATCACAGAATGAGAAAATAGTAGTTTTAGGTTCCTAGCATTGAAGTGAATGGGGACAAGATGGAGAATCTGGGGCATTGTCTCCTTCTTCTTCACTTCTCCTTCCCTCACTCCACTGCTGCATTGACGTGGCACAAAGTAGTTAGTGAGGATTGGGTCAAAGTAAAGATGATCTTTTTAGTAATAGTGATAGACATTGGTAAGAAATAGTAAACAAGAAATACATAGTAATTAGTATAAAAGATAAGGACAGGCCAGCTCGGGGGGAGACGTGAGGAATCCATGCAGCTGCGAACATCTTGTCGGACTCCGAGAAAATTGTAAGATAAGAAATAATAAACGAAGTGTGCAACATTGAAAAATCTAAACCTGAGAACTCTGTCTCTTCCTTTGGCTTTGCTCGGAGCTGTGCAGGGGAGCAAAGGACCCTGAAACCACCTGAATGTCGGGGAAAGCCCCCGACATCTTTTCACTCTTGCTACTGACTTCATGCTGTTGCTCTTTATGTTCACTCTGTCCTTTCTAACTCTCAGAGAAGGGCCAAGCTCTGGAAGCTTCATGTTGCTAAGAAAGAGTTAAATCTGCTCGGAGTCTTTGTCTCTCTCTCTGTAGCTCGTGGTGTTAGATGTTCAAGGCTGCACTGGTGAGGGAGGAAGAACTCACAGAAACATCAGAGATTGGAGCACTCGGGCAGTCCAGAATCACAAAAAGACCAGGCAGGATCATAAATGCCTTCTCAGCCCACCCCTTAGTGTAAATCGGGGTGGCTTTGGCCCAAATGGTGCCCATAGCTCTTATCAGGGCCCAGCAGAGATCTCTCCCTGCTCCAGGGAAGTCTGAAGAAAGTAGCTGTTGTAGAACAGCAACCTCTCCTTCCCTCCCTTCACCCGGGAGCCGATGGAATCCGGCCAGGCCTCAGGCCAGCTCCCCCCAAAAGGGGGGAGCAGCAGGAGCAGCTCGATGTTACCTGTCTCTCTTTGGCCAAAAGAAGAAGAAAAAGGACCCACCCACAGGAAAATCACAGGGTTTTACATGGTACTTCCCAAAGTCACAGCTAACAATTTCAGCCATCAGAAGAGACGCCAATATTCCAAGTAACTCTCTGATAGGTTGCTGTCTCTCCCAAAGCTATTCCCAGGTCCTGACCTGGAGAATTATTCTACATTCCTCTATAACTAAAAAACCAAACTGTACTAACCTATGACACAAGCTTAAAATGAAAAAGGGAAAATTTTGAAAGCTCATGAAAAGCAAAGAGTGAATGGGATGACAAGAAGTGCAGGGAAAGGAATGGAAGCCTGCTGAATTAATCTTCACCGAAGTCTTGAAAATAGAAAACTAAGCCTTACAGGATTATAGATAAGACAAGAAAGAGTGGGAATGGAAACAATCAAGAAAATTTGGTAAAGAATGGATTGAGACCAAGTGGACTGAGATGAAAGGAGGGGCAATGAGGAAGACCACCACTTGCCAAATTCAAATGCTGCAATCAGGCAAGAAAGGGAAATAAGAGAAGGAGAGGAAAACTAATTGAAGAACTCAAGTTAAAGATGAAAATAGGGAAATTTTGAAAGCACTTCAAAAGCAAATAGAGAATGCGACATGAAGAAGTGCAGGGAAAGGGAGGGAAGCTTGGCCAAGAATTCTTCATTGAAATCACAAGATTTCACTCCCTTTCCCAAAAAGAAAGTTTTCCTTTCGGAAAAGGAAATGAAATCTTGAAAACAGAGAACAAAGTCGAACAAACGCTCAGGAAAGGAGATATGATGAGAAAGACTGAATGAAAACAACAGAGAAAATTTGGAACCGGAGGGGTTGAGACCGGATGGACTGGAATGAAATGAGGGGCAGTGAAAAGGACCAACACTTGCCAAAACTGCTCCAATTCAAATGCTGCAATCAGGCAAGAAAGGTAAATCAAAGAAGGAGAGGAAAAGAGATTGAAGACATGCAAGCTTAAAATGAGAAAGGGAAAATTTTGAAAGCTCATGAAATGCAAAGTGTGAATGGGATGACAAGAAGTGCTGGGAAAGGGACAGAAATCTGCCCAATTAATCTTCATTGAAATTGCAAGATTTCATTCCATCTTCCTTAACGAAAGTCTTCTTTTCAGGAAAGGGAATGAAATCTTGAAAACAGAGAACAAAGTCGAACAAACACTCAAGAAATGAGATATGATGAAAAATTACAAATGAAAACAACTGAGAAAATATGGAACCAGAGGGATTGAGACCAAATGGACTGGGATGAATTGAGGGGCAGTGAAACTGACCAACATTTGCCAAATTCAAATGCTGCAATCAGGCAAGAAATGTAAATAAAAGAAGGAGAGGAAAACGAATTGAAGAACTCAAGTTTAAGATGAAAATAGGGAAATTTTGAAAGCACTTCAAAAGCAAAGAGAGAATGGGACATGAAGAAGTGCAGGGAAAGGGAGGGAAGCTTAGCCAATTAATCTTCATTGAAAGTGCAAAATTCCATTCCCTTTCCCAAAAAGAAAGTCTTTCTTTCGGAAAAGGAAATGAAATCTTGAAAACCGAGAAGAAAGTCGAACAAACACTCAGGAAGGGAGAAGTGATGAGAAACTGTAAGAATGAAAACAACTTAGAAAATTCATAACTGGAGGGATTGCGACCAAATAGACTGGGATGAAATCAGGGGTAGTGAAAAGGACCAACACTTGCCAAAAGTACGCCAATTCAAATGCTGACATCAGGCAAGAAAGGTGAATAAAAGGGGAGGAAAAGGAATTGAAGACATTGCAGCTTAAAATGAGAAAGGGAAAATTCTGAAAGCACTTCAAAAGCAAAGAGGGAATGGAACGACAAGAACTGCAGAGAAAGGAATGGGAGCCTGCCCAATTAATCTTTATTAGAATTGCAAGATTTCTTTCCCACTTCTTTAAGGAATGTCTTCCTTCTGGGAAAGTGAATGAAATCTTGTAAACAAAGAACAAACTCGAACACTCAGAAAAGGAGATATAATGAGAAACAGTGCAAGTGAAAACAACCGAGAAAATTTGGAAATGGCTTGACACCACATGGAATGAGATTAATTGAGGGGCAGTGAAATGGACCAACACTCTCCAAAAGGACTCCAATTCAAATGCTGAAATCATGCTGGAAAGTTAAATATAAGAAGGAGAGGAAAAGAAATTGAAGACATGCCAGCTCAAAAAGAAAAAGTGAAAATTTTGAAAGAACATGAAAAACAAAGAGTGAATGGCATGACAAGATGCTCAGGGAAAGGACTGAAGCCAGCCCCATTAATCTTCAAGGAAATCTTGAAAAGAGACAACTAAGATGAATAAACACTCAGGAACTGAGGTACACATGTGTCCTGCTGCTGCAGGCCCTTGCCCAGAGGCTCTCCCAGCCAGCACTGCCCCTGCTCTTCCCTGCTCTGGGCCACAAGCTGCAAGTTCATTTGCTCCCTGGGCCACCGGCTGAGCCCCAAGCCAGGGCCGGGGCCTTTCCCCAGAGCTCTGCAGCCACTGCAATGCTCACAG
>NW_026690309.1:0-35158 GCF_015227805.2 Hirundo rustica | reverse complement strand
AGAGAGCAGACATATCGCTGGTCAAGGAGCTGGGCAGGGCTGAGACCCAGACCTACGAGTGTCTGGAACCGGCAGTTTTGAACCTCCTGTATAAGGGATTTCTGAACAATAAAATGTGCTGTTTGTCTCATGATCAAGAGGTCTCGAGTCATGGTTTCTGTCACCCTACCCAAAACCTCCTCACATTACAGTGGGATTCAGCCCTTTTGGGTTAAAATTGAGTTGTTCAGAGTGGGATTTGAGTGGTTTTGAGGTGACAGATTGATCCCTCCTGGCTTTTGGAGTGCAAAGAGATGGAGAACACTGCATCAAATCCCCCAGGATGACACAAATCCTGCAGAATATGGCCCCAAATCCTAAATTCCCCCTCAAATACCTGTGTAATGGTGGGATCTAGACATCTTTGAACAATTTCTTTCTTTTCAACCCTGTTCTGGCTGTTTTTAAGGGATGAAGATGAATCAGAAGAAAATGAAGGCCAAACCAAAAGGATCAGCAGCCAGGTGTCTTCCCAACACGGATCACAGGGAATGTGGGTCACCAGGGCACAACGTGGGTCCTCCAGTGGGGGATGCAGCTGGAGCAGCACACAAAGCTCTTCCTGCACTGGGGGCACTCACAGGGCTTCCCTTAGAGGTGTCTCTCTTGGTGTTGGGTCAAGGCTGAGCCCTGTGAGAAGCTCTTCCCACACTGGGGACACTCATAGGGCCTCTCCCTGCTGTGCATGTGCTGGTGCCTGACGAGGGTGGAGTTCTGCTTGAAGCCCTGCCCGCAGTCAGGGCAGTGGAAGGGCCTCTCTCTGTGAATCCGCTGGTGAAGGAGGAGACTGCTGCTGATCCGAAATCCCTTCCCACACAGAACATTTGTAGGGCTTCTCCCTGGTGTGGATTGTTCGGTGGACAATAAGGCTGGAGCTGTGGCTGAAGCTTTTGCCACATTCCCCACACTTGTACGGCTTCTCCCCAGTGTGGATGTTCTGGTGCTGGGTCAGGTTGAAGCTGCTTCTGAAGCTCATCCCACATTCCCCACACTTGTAATGCCGTTCCCCAGTGTGGATCCTCTGGTGGCAGATCAGGCTGGAGCTCCTACTGAAGCTCTTCCCACATTCCCCACACTTGTGGGGTCGTTCCCCAGTGTGAATCCTCTGGTGATGGATCAGGATGAACCTCTTGCTGAAGCTCCTACAACACTCTAATCACTTGTAGGGACTGTCCCCATCATGAAGCTGCTCATGGACCACCAGGTCTGAGCTCTGGCTCAATCTCCAACCGCCTTCCTGGCACAGGGTGGCTCTTTCCTCCTCAGATCCTTGGGATCTGCCTTTGCAGCCCCTCCTCCTGCGGAATCTCAGGGGCTGTTCCTCCCCGTCGGATTCCTGCACCGTGGAGCTGCTCAAAACGGCCTCTTCCACGAGGATCTGCTGTGGGGATTTGTCCTCCCTGGTCTCCATGCTCAGCTCCTTGTCTGGGGGAGGAAGGACAAGGAGAGGATGGGATTTGCCTCCGTGCCAGAGGGAAGGGGAAGGAGATCCCCTCAGTGCGTCCCCGGCAGGACGGCGTCGGCTGCGGGGTTGTCCTGGTCAGTTTCACGACTGGGTGTGGCTCTGGACGCTTCCCTTGGAGCGTCTCCAAGGCATGGAACGTTGGAGCTGCCCCCAGCTGTGGTGTCACTGAGAGGGGAACCTTGGAGCTGCCAGCACGGTGATGTCCCCGAGAGGGGAACGCTGGGGCTGTGCCACTCCTGGCCCGGCCCCAAGAGCTCTGGCAGCACCTGGAGGAGACACCAAGGCTGAGCTGGGAGGGAGGCAGCAGGATCATGGAGTGCAGGCCCCTGCCCTGCACAGACAGGCCAAGAGTGGCAGCCTGGGCATCCCCGGGAGCGGTGTGCAAAGGCTCCTGGAGCTGCTGCAGCCTCGGAGCTGTGAGCATTGCAGTGGCTGCAGAGCTCTGGGGAAAGGCCCCGGCCCTGGCTTGGGGCTCAGCCGGTGGCCCAGGGAGCAAATGAACTTGCAGCTTGTGGCCCAGAGCAGGGAAGAGCAGGGGCAGTGCTGGCTGGGAGAGCCTCTGGGCAAGGGCCTGCAGCACCAGGACACAGGTGTACCTCAGTTCCTGAGTATTTATTCATCTTAGTTATCTCTTTTCAAGATTTCCTTGAAGATTAATGGGGCTGGCTTCAGTCCTTTCCCTGAGCGTCTTGTCATGCCATTCACTCTTTGTTTTTCATGTGCTTTCAAAATTTTCACTTTTTCTTTTTGAGCTGGCATGTCTTCAATTTCTTTTCCTCTCCTTCTTATATTTAACTTTCCTGCATGATTTCAGCATTTGAATTGGAGTCCTTTTGGAGAGTGTTGGTCCATTTCACTGCCCCTCAATTAATCTCATTCCATTTGGTGTCAAGCCATTTCCAAATTTTCTCGGTTGTTTTCACTTGCACTGTTTCTCATTCTATCTCCTTTTCTGAGTGTTCGAGTTTGTTCTTTGTTTACAAGATTTCATTCACTTTCCCAGAAGGAAGACATTCCTTAAAGAAGTGGGAAAGAAATCTTGCAATTCTAATAAAGATTAATTGGGCAGGCTCCCATTCCTTTCTCTGCAGTTCTTGTCGTTCCATTCCCTCTTTGCTTTTGAAGTGCTTTCAGAATTTTCCCTTTCTCATTTTAAGCTGCCATGTCTTCAATTCCTTTTCCTCCCCTTTTATTCACCTTTCTTGCCTGATGTCAGCATTTGAATTGGCGTACTTTTGGCAAGTGTTGGTCCTTTTCACTACCCCTGATTTCATCCCAGTCTATTTGGTCGCAATCCCTCCAGTTATGAATTTTCTAAGTTGTTTTCATTCTTACAGTTTCTCATCACTTCTCCCTTCCTGAGTGTTTGTTCAACTTTCTTCTCGGTTTTCAAGATTTCATTTCCTTTTCCGAAAGAAAGACTTTCTTTTTGGGAAAGGGAATGGAATTTTGCACTTTCAATGAAGATTAATTTGCTAAGCTTCCCTCCCTTTCCCTGCACTTCTTCATGTCCCATTCTCTCTTTGCTTTTGAAGTGCTTTCAAAATTTCCCTATTTTCATCTTAAACTTGAGTTCTTCAATTCGTTTTCCTCTCCTTCTTTTATTTCTCTTTCTTGCCTGATTGCAGCGTTTGAATTTGGCAAATGTTGGCCAGTTTCACTGCCCCTCAATTCATCCCAGTCCATTTGGTCTCAATCCCTCTGGTTCCATATTTTCTCAGTTGTTTTCATTTGCAATTTTTCATCATATCTCATTTCTTGAGTGTTTGTTCGACTTTGTTCTCTGTTTTCAAGATTTCATTCCCTTTCCTGAAAAGAAGACTTTCATTAAGGAAAATGGAATGAAATCTTGCAATTTCAATGAAGATTAATTGGGCAGATTTCCGTCCCTTTCCCAGCACTTCTTGTCATCCCATTCACACTTTGCATTTCATGAGCTTTCAAAATTTTCCCTTTCTCATTTTAAGCTTGCATGTCTTCAATCTCTTTTCCTCTCCTTCTTTGATTTACCTTTCTTGCCTGATTGCAGCATTTGAATTGGAGCAGTTTTGGCAAGTGTTGGTCCTTTTCACTGCCCCTCATTTCATTCCAGTCCATCCGGTCTCAACCCCTCCGGTTCCAAATTTTCTCTGTTGTTTTCATTCAGTCTTTCTCATCATATCTCCTTTCCTGAGCGTTTGTTCGACTTTGTTCTCTGTTTTCAAGATTTCATTTCCTTTTCCGAAAGGAAAACTTTCTTTTTGGGAAAGGGAGTGAAATCTTGTGATTTCAATGAAGAATTCTTGGCCAAGCTTCCCTCCCTTTCCCTGCACTTCTTCATGTCGCATTCTCTATTTGCTTTTGAAGTGCTTTCAAAATTTCCCTATTTTCATCTTTAACTTGAGTTCTTCAATTCATTTTCCTCTCCTTCTTTTATTTCCCTTTCTTGCCTGATTGCAGCATTTGAATTTGGCAAGTGGTGGTCTTCCTCATTGCCCCTCCTTTCATCTCAGTCCACTTGGTCTCAATCCATTCTTTACCAAATTTTCTTGATTGTTTCCATTCCCACTCTTTCTTGTCTTATCTATAATCCTGTAAGGCTTAGTTTTCTATTTTCAAGACTTCAGTGAAGATTAATTCAGCAGGCTTCCATTCCTTTCTCTGCACTTCTTGTCATCCCATTCACTCTTTGCTTTTCATGAGCTTTCAAAATTTTCCCTTTTTCATTTTAAGCTTGTGTCATAGGTTAGTACAGTTTGGTTTTTTAGTTATAGAGGAATGTAGAATAATTCTCCAGGTCAGGACCTGGGAATAGCTTTGGAAGAGACAGCAACCTATCAGAGAGTTACTTGGAATATTGGCGTCTCTTCTGACGGCTGAAATTGTTAGCTGTGACTTTGGGAAGTACCATGTAAAACCCTGTGATTTTCCTGTGGGTGGGTCCTTTTTCTTCTTCTTTTGGCCAAAGAGAGACAGGTAACATCGAGCTGCTCCTGCTGCTCCCCCGTTTTGGGGGGAGCTGGCCTGAGGCCTGGCCGGATTCCATCGGCTCCCGGGTGAAGGGGGAGAAGGAGAGGTTGCTGTTCTACAACAGCTACTTTCTTCAGACTTCCCTGGAGCAGGGAGAGATCTCTGCTGGGCCACTGACAAGAGCTATGGGCACCATTTGGGCTGAAGCCACCCCAATTTACACCGAGGGGTGGGCTGAGAAGGCATTTATGATCCTGCCTGGATTTTTTGTGATTCTGGACTGCCCGAGTGCTCCAATCTCTGATGTTTCTGTGAGTTCTTCCTCCCTCACCAGTGCAGCCTTGAACATCTAACACCACGAGCTACAGAGAGAGAGACAAAGACTCCGAGCAGATTTAACTCTTTCTTAGCAACATGAAGCTTCCAGAGCTTGGCCCTTCTCTGAGAGTTAGAAAGGACAGAGTGAACATAAAGAGCAACAGCATGAAGTCAGTAGCAAGAGCGAAAAGATGTCGGGGGCTTTCCCCAACATTCAGGTGGTTTCAGGGTCCTTTGCTCCCCTGCACAGCTCCGAGCCAAGCCAAAGGAAGAGACGGAGTTCTCAGGTTTAGATTTTTCAATGTTGCACACTTCGTTTATTATTTCTTATCTTACAATTTTCTCGGAGTCCGACAAGATGTTCGCAGCTGCATGGATTCCTCACGTCTCCCCCCGAGCTGGGCTGTCCTTATCTTTTATACTAATTACTATGTATTTCTTGTTTACTATTTCTTACCAATGTCTATCACTATTACTAAAAAGGTCATCTTTACTTTGACCCAATCCTCACTAACTACTTTGTGCCACGTCAATGCAGCAGTGGAGTGAGGGAAGGAGAAGTGAAGAAGAAGGAGACAATGCCCCAGATTCTCCATCTTGTCCCCATTCACTTCAATGCTAGGAACCTAAAACTACTATTTTCTCATTCTGTGATAAGCTAAACTACTATTTTTCACATTCTTGTGGCCTGTAAACCTTCTCTCAGTGTAGGAAGTTTTTCCCATGGACTGAAATCAAAGCCAGTGTCTCTCTGAGCTCTGGGCTGGGGTCCCAGACCCCCCTGCCCAGGTCCCTGACCCTCCAGGGCAACCAAAGGAATGCCCTGGACTCCAACAAAAAGACTATTGGGACAGAGGGTTGAAGAGTTGGTTGTTCTATTCTTACTTGAGCCATGGAAATGAACTCTATATTTAGGTCATTCTTTTAAATCATGGGAAAGATATGCATTTGTGGAGATGATTGTTTTAATTTGTGTGTGGTTTTGAGCAAAGGTGTTTGTGATGAACTAAGTAATATCCTATAAGATGCTTGAACAGAGATAAGGATGAGAAGCCCCCTGCGCCAGTGAAGAAGTGAGAAGATATCTCTGTACCTTGAGGTGAAGAATCCTTTGCTTTGGAGTTATTCATCTTTAAAAGTGACACCCCAGTATGCAAAAGTCTAAGACCCATGACCCATAAGCAGCTTGGGAAACTGCTCCTGGGAGGGTCACAAAGGCAGGTTTCTCCAGGCGGTTGTTTTTGTGACAGTTTAAAACCCACAAGAGAACTGTTCTAAGTTGTCAGTGGGATCCATGACTCTAGAAGAGACTCTTCTCCTAATGAATTGATGAAAGACTCTTGTCAGATAGTGAGACTGACTGAAAATGACAAGTTTTGTCTCTTTATGTTGTTTTGTAAGAAAGTGAACAGTTTGTAAGGGGAGGGAAAAGTGTTTTTGAAGTTTCATTCCATTTTAGGGTTTTTTTCCAACTTTCTTTTTTTTCCTATTTTTTTAGTGTATGTTAATAAACTATTTGTTAATTTTAAGGTTGAGCCTGCTTTGTTTTTCTCCTAGTCTCTCTCCCACAAAAAGAGTAAGTACCAAGACCAAAATTTAGTGAACGTGAAACCACTACATTAATTGGTGTTTCTGCCCGGTTTGAAATTAAAACTATGACAGTGTGTTCAGCTGGGGAAGGGTCTGGATGGGAAACCACACGAGGGGCAGCTGAGGGCACTTGGTGTGTTCATCTGGGGCAGGGAAGACTGAGGTCAGAGCCCCCCAAGGACTGCAGCTCCCATCTCTGCTCTGGGACAGGGACAGCACCCAGGGAATGGCTGGAGCCGGGCCCAGGGGAGGTCAGGTTCTAGAGAATTTAAACCCTGATGATTAAATTCCATGTTAAGATGAGTAAATGCATTGGGATCCTTTAGCACTAAATCACAGTGGTGTTGTTTAGATGCTGAAAAGATAAACCAAAAAATCACTAATTTAGTATAATTTCCAATATTATTGTAGGTGTCAGACTTTTAATATCTTTTGACATACACTTTTTAAGTGTTTTACCTGTGCATTTATAAATTTCTCTTTTGCTTTAAAAAAAGCAGAACTAGGTATTTGATATTTAGAATCCTTGTAATTGTTCTTGGAATTTTTCTTCGGATGAGGATTTTGGCATGGATGATACTTTGTGGAACAGTCCCAGGTCTGGATCTTGTTCATCCCAGATCTTGAAAAGAATTGTGCCTTGGCTTCCAAATAGGGCCATGGAATTTTGCAAAGGATGAATTGGAACTATAAAGTGTATGTATATTTAAATATAGGTTCTTTTAAATATGCAGAGCTTCCATAAGAATCAGGTTTGTAAACACTGCATTCATTGTAAGTGTAAATTTAATATCTGTTATAGGCAATGCGTCATAGAATAACAGAATCCCAGAATGGTTTGGGTTGGAAGGGACCTTAAATTCCATCCAGAGCCATGGGTAGGGGCACCTTCCACTGTCCCAGGCTGCTCCAAGCCCCAGTGTCCAACCTGGCCTGGGGCACTGCCAGGCGATGCAGGGGCAGCCACAGCTGCTCTGGGCACCCTGTGTCAGGGCCTCACCTTTATATTATGTTGTTTTTAAATATACCGGAATCTGCCAAATAAACTGATTTCCTTGAATTAATTCTGTCCAGATCAGGCATAAATGGAAGCCAGAGTTACTCCTGTATATTTATTTTTTGTAGCTGGCAGATGTTTGTCCTTGCAGAGTTTGCAGTGGGGTGCTCACCACAGACCCCCCATCTGAAGCTGGGCTTTGGGCAGAGAAGCAGCACAAGGGTGAGGGGGGAGCACACAGGGTCCTCCACTGCCTGGTGGTTTTGAGAGAGGTTTTGAGAGGTTTTGTCTGTCTGATCTCAATGCCTGCAGTCCTGAGAAGGTGTTTATGAGCTGTGCTCTGTCCTGCTGCACCTCAGAGCTACTCCTGGTGAGCAGGGTGAAGCTCACATACATTTGTCACGTTCAGGGCCTGTCACGGGGCTGGAGTGTGGTTACTGCAGCCAGTTTGCTTTAGATGTGGTGCTGGGATTATAATGTGCAGTACTGGGTTGTATTAAAGTAACTGAGCTCGTATTAGCAAAGCCTGGCAGTTCTGAAATGGAGCCTTTAGATTTACACCATCTTTTGCCTTGGGCCTGACCTAAATCTCAGGCATTTAGGGACAAGAAATGAATGAAGTCTTGTCTCTGTTCAGACCAAATTCCTGGCCTGTGCTGAGCACACCATTAACGGAGCCAGCAGTGGTCGTGTCTTTGCCTGAGACTGTCATAAATTGCATTTATTAATGGCAGATGACATCAACTTCAGCCAAGTCTTTATCAGCACTTAGGCCAGACACCAGATAAACAGTTGGCTGCAAGTCTGTGCTCTAATAAAATTGCACGTGAACCTTGAACTCAGTGTTGTGGTTTAAACACTCTAAAAAATGAGCCGGTAGCTCAGCAGTGTCAAGTGGACACTCCATGAAGCCCAAGCAAGGCTGCTGTGACACATTTGCTGAGGATCCCACCCTTGGCTCTCCGTGGGACTGTCCTGGCTCCTGCCCCAGCCCCCAGTGTCCCTGCAGGATGAGGATGAGCCGAGCTGGGGCTGCCCAGAGCCCGCACGTGTCCCCTGCACTTGGCTGTGCCTCACACTTTATTCCTCGGGACGAGTTTCCCTTCCCATCCGGCCTGCCATTCCCCCTCAGCAGAGCTGGCCCTTTGCTGCCAGCTGC
This sequence comes from Hirundo rustica, assembly GCF_015227805.2. Lineage (NCBI taxonomy): Eukaryota > Metazoa > Chordata > Aves > Passeriformes > Hirundinidae > Hirundo > Hirundo rustica. The sequence continues at coordinate 26,641 of NW_026690309.1, read as the reverse complement.
ACTCCAGGAAATTCCCCACTGCTGGGAAGAGATTCCCTGCTCAGGACATGCAGGGACTGCGCTCCCAAATTAAAGCAAAGTGACTACACACGTATGTCATGTTTGCTAGGGGGGCTGGAGCAGCTCTGCCAAAGTCAGGGAGAGCACTGCAGTTTTCTGAAGTTGTTTGTTTTGGGCTTTTTTTACCAAGTCTTTGAAATCCTTTTTGACATCTGCTCTTTATTACACTACAATGTAACTGTTCGTTTTGGAAAAGAGACATTTTCATTATTCATTTCTAAGTTAACAGACACATTTCCAAGTGCCTGCAATAACTGTGAGGGCTTTGCTTTCAGGTGATTTGGCCGTACAGCTGAGTCCAACTCCAACAGCATTTTCTGTTCCATGTCTGCATTTACCTTGGTCACAACTGAAACCAGGTTTTTATCAGAGGGCCAGGTTTGGTTTTCATTAAATAAATAGTTTGACTCTGTCTGAATGAGTGACGTGAAACTCTGGGAGGAAATCTGAACCTCGCAGCCCCTCGCATCCCAAACTTCATCAGCAGAAACCTCGTGTTTGTCCTTTGTAGGAGCAACAGTGTTGCTTTTCCCTTTCCCATCCCAGGGATCACACTGAGCTCTTCTTCTCTTACATCCAAGTCAAAATGGATGTAAACTTTGTGGGATTTTAAAGCAAAAGTAATATGTAAGGATATTAAGGCAGAGGGATGGAGCACCGAAAAGCTGACCTCTGTTTCCCCTTGGATGCCAGACTGCATTCCCTGTCTTTGTGTTTCTGGAACAGCAGCTCAGGGCTGGGGCTGCTCTCTGGGAGCAGGGTGCTGTGAGGGCAGTGGGCTCCTGTCCTGTCCTGAGTCTCCAGTAATTACTGCAACACCCATCAGTATTTGCACACCAGAGAAAACAATTCAGGCACCTATTTTTGATCTTTGCTGTGCTTGACTCCAAAGTTAAGGCTACATCAAACTGATTTTAAAGACTGTAGCACATCTGCAGGTTTAAGGGATAGCAAAGCCAGTGTTGTACTCTGAGGAGTAACTCCACAGTCTGAGTTGTTGATGTCATTTAACACAATTGCAGCTCATTGTGATGTTGATATCATAGAACATTCACTTTTGTTTTTTGTTTTTTTTCCCTCCCACAAATAAAATGGTACTGTTCAGCTTCTGGAGAAAAGAACTGTCAAAGGTGTTGTTTGGCAGTCATGGAGGGAGAGGAGTGGGGGAGAAAGATATGTCCTGGAGGGGTGCTCTGGTGGGCTCCAGCATCTAAACAAGCTTCTTAGATACATAGATAGGGCCATTTTCAATATTAAACGGCTCTGTGAAATGGTTTTCCTGCAGGGCAGTAGGAAACTGAGAGAACCCCCCCTGCCCTGGAACTGAGGGAGTTCTTCCAGAGGCAAAATTAGTGACTTTAGGAGACTCCCACTGTGCTCAAAGTTTGCCTCTGAGGACTAAGAGGTGAGCCTTGTCAGAAATCCCGGAAGATGTCTGGGAAGAGGTTTTAGGTGATTTGGTTGTGACTAGGTACAAATCTCCAGTGGGAAAAGAGCCTCTCCAGTAGGCTGGGTGTCTTAGGGTGTCTTAGTTCTTCCTAGAACAAGGATTACCAATCAAATGCAATTTTAATTTTTTATTTTAGAAGTGTAAAAATAGTCTAAGTTGTCCAGAACCCTAAAACTACTTTGAAAAACATGTAACTCTTGTGGGAAAACGGAACAAATATTTAGGGGAATTCTTTCTATGAAAAATATTCTGAAATCTTGGGAAACAAAAAATTAACAAATAGCTGGTCTCAGGAGCTGGCTGCAGCCTGCCCAGCCCTGGCTGTGCCCAAACAAGGAGCTCTGCCAGTGCTGGTGGTACCACACAGGCACCAGAGCTGAAGGCCAAAGGTGTTGCTGAAGCCCATCCTGTCTAGGAGGGGCTCACCTTCACTCCTGGCCTGACAATATTGCCACAACCTTCAGGGACCCAGGGTCCTGTTCTGGTTGGTGGCTGCACATCCACAACCACAAACGGGTAAGTCCTCTGTGGCAGGGACGTTGAAAACTGGCTTGAGGATCCAGGATGACAGGACTCTCCAGCTGAAGTCCTTGGCTGGTTGTGTGGAGCTGCAGAGGCACAACTGTGGAGAGAGGAGTGTCTGAGGCCCCAGCTGCGGTGGCACACAGGGTCCCTCCTGCACAGCAGGGCGCAGAGCTGGCACGGCTCCCCAGCACGGCCGGAGCTGCTGGCACACCTTGGCCCAGCTGCACAGCTGCCCCTCGAGGCCCCGGCGAGCAGGGGATGGCTCTGGGCAGGGTCCCTGGCCAGGAGCGGGCCCCAGAGCGCCTCTGCCTTGCCAGGCCAAGCTGGTCCCCACTCTTTCTCCTCCCCACCTTGCTTTGCCTCTGCCCGCTGCTGCTGGGGCTGCTCTTGGCCAGGCAGCCTCCGTGGGAGCCAGCACTGGCTGCAGCCCCAGCGGGCTCCTCAGGACAAGGCGCAGCAATTAAGAGCCCAATTAAAGCACTGGCCAGGAGTGGAACCCTCAGCAGAGTTATTTGGACAAGCAGTGACTATCCTCAACTCCACAGCAGCCTCACTGGGAATGTTCCCTGCCTACAGCAGACTTTCAAAAGAAGCTGTACGAGGGAAACATGAACAAAACACTCACCATTTTCTCTTCCAGTAACAAAAGATTCCAACGCAGCACAAAATGATAAGCACCAAACAAAGCAGGTCTGCCATAAACTGTATCCAGCAGAGTGTTCCCTGACAGAGACCGTTTACAATGCTCTTCTGGGAATGGGGAACATGCCCTGTGGTGCCGGCTGCATCTGTGGGAGCAATGAGGAGCGTGAGCCCGGGCTGTGCCCCAGTGCTGAGCTGGCAGCACGGTGGACACGGCCAGGACGTTCTCAGTTTCCCCCAGAGCTGGGCCCTGCAGGCACCTTGCTGCCCCTGGGCAGAGGCTGTGCCCCCCAGCAAAGCCCAGAAGGCCGTGAGGAGAGCCCGGGGGCAGCGCAGCTCTTTGGGCAGTGGCTCCTTTGAGGGACACGGGCCAAGGCCATTCCTGAGCAGCCACTGCCACCCCCGACCCTCCCTGCCCTGGGACAGCTCTGCCAGCCCGAGGGGACGGAGTCAGGCCCTGTCAGGACCCAGTGCAGCCCCTGCCCAGCCGGGAGCCAGGGCTGGCTCTGGCCCTGGGCTCGCGGCAGGGCTCCCGCTCGGGCCTGCTCCTGTGCCTTGGGCCTCTGGGCGCTCAGGGCCAGCTCCGGGAGCAGCTGCAGCGGGAGGCACCTCGGGCCACCAGTCCCGTTTCCCAGGGGCCGTCAGCGAGCTCCGCAGGCCTCGAAGCCGAGGTGCCTCCAGCTTTGGCTGCTGCGGGGCCCTGCAAGGCTGGGAGCTGGGGGAAGAGCTGCTGCCACACAGCCCCAGAGAGGGCTGAGCCTGGCACAGCAATTACCTGCTCTGGCTTTGTCTGCATCTGTGACTGTGTTTGTGTCTGCCATCTCCTTCCTTTCTGCAGCAGAGGCTGCCACTGAGCTGCTGCTTCCTCCAGGAAGTTCCTCCTTCTGCACAGACTTTTGGTCCATCACTTTGAGAAAGGAAGAGGCACAGCTGGATTAGATGGAAACATTTGCCATGGGGGAGTGGGCATCCACAGGAGGTAATGCTTGTCAGAGATATTGATAAGCATCAGGAAAAGGCAGAAACTCTGGGGGCTGGGCCAGAGCCCTCCCTCGTCCAAAGAGGTGCCCCACTTGGGCTGCTGGGACACAGGGAAAGTGCAGGGGCTCTCAGGGTGTGCATGGCCCGTGGGGCAGTTTGGGCTCCCTGTCAGCTAATGCCAAATGCCTTCCTGCAGAGCCTGGGGAGAAGCTGCAGCCAGGCCAGGCTGGGAAACAGCCGTGCGGGGTGGGAAAGCAGCAGCGGGGCAGCCAGGCTGCCATGGATCCCTTCCTGCTGTGCTGGGCACGGCGTGTCCAGATGTGCAGAGAAAGGCCCCGGCTGCTGAGCCTCAGGAGAAGGCTCAGGGACATGCACACACCTGGTTGTCTCTGAAGTATTTCTTTCAACGTTTGTTGCAGGGCTTCAGATGTCTCCTGGGCTTTCTTCAATCCTGTAGCCCTGTATTTTCCTGTCGGAGGACCTTAGAGCAAAGAGTTTCCATTTCCCAGGAATGGATCCCACAAAGCCAGTGCTCAGCCTGTGGGGTAAGCAGGGACACACTACTCACCCCTTCGACGGGACCTCGGCTTGTGTGCAGCAACCAGCAAAGGAGATGGAGAATTCCTCCCTGCAGACACATCTGGAACTCAACAGGCACAGAAGCTTCTGTCACCTCTGCTGATGTGCACGGGCAGCACTGAGGCGCAGGAGCGGTGAGGGGATCGTGCAGGGCGAGGGCACACACGGGCATGGCTCTCTCCTGGCACCTGCAGCGATGCCCCCTGGTCATGCTGTGGGCTCGGAGCTGGCAGCTCTGACAGGGGGAAAGGCCTTGACCTACCCTCAGCATCTTCCACAACCTCCATCTTGAACGTGGGCTGGTAATCCAGATCTCCTTCACCCACCGGCTTGGCTGCAAAGAAAGGCAGGACAGAAGAGATCCCATGGAGCTCCTGTAGGAGATCCTCAGGCTCCCTGGGGCTGGCAAAGGAGCAGCACAAGGCACAGCACTGGGGCACAGCCCTGGGCCAGGCCCCTTCCCTCTCTGCTCTTCTCCCTGGCTGCATAGAGCACACAGAAGGACACCCTGGCACTGCACATGGGAAGAGCAGTGACAGCTAAATGCTCCTTCCTCCCACTGACAGCCATCCTGGGGATCAGTTAGGGATCCAGAAGGGAGCAGGGCAAGCTTTCCGGAACCCTTCAGCCTTGAGATCATGGTAAGGGAAATGGCACATAGGTGAGCTCTTGCCACACTGACAGGGATTATTCTGACAGGAAAGGCACACTGAGAACTTGCCTTCAGCATCCTGCAAGTGTTTCATGAGTCCATTCACCATGATGTCCAGAAAATGCAAGCTGCGATCCCAGCCTAGAAGGGAGCACAGACGAGAACCATTTCCATGTGTGCTGGGATCCCCCTCTGCCTTAGGGAACTGGGCACGGCCAGGGGGTCGGGGAAGGCCGTGGGAGGCCGATGTCCATGGACAGGGCCAAAGCTGCCCAGGGGCCTGGGGAGCTCTGGGCTGGCTCTGCTCACTCTCCCCACTCTTTGCAGGCCCTGTGCAACATCCCTGCAGGGGGGGCTGGAGCAGCCCAGGGCCCCTGGGGCTCTCTCACTGGTACACCAGGCACCCTCCTTGAAGCCCTGGGGAAAACTGCAGCAGGCAGCGCCACAACCATCCCTCGTTCCCTTCCAGCTTCCCTGTCTCTCTGCATCCCCCTTTCCCCTGGGACAGCTCCCTCAGCCCAAAGGGACACAGCCAGGTGCTCTCAGGACACTCTGGAGCCTTGCTCTGCCCCTCTGCCCTTTCCCCACCATGGGCACCCCTTGCAGCCCTCCCAGGTTTCGGGCCGTGTCTCCCACGGAGGGAGCCCAGCAGGACTGCTCAGTACCCGAGTGCCCTGAGCCTGCTGGGGATAATTCCTCTGGGCTGTGCCACTCTTGTCTGGCCTGTGCCCGCACTGCCAAGCTGCAGAGAAGCCAGCTCAAGCCTCAGCAGTGCCCAGGGCCAGAGGCACAGCAATTACCTCCAGTGACTGTGCCTGGCATGGCCTCCCTTCCTGCAGCAGAGGTTGGCATTGCGCCACTACTTCCTCTGGAAAAGTCGGTTGTCACCACAGTTTCTTCTTTCATTCCTGGACAAAGAGAGACTTGGATCAGATGGAACCATCAAACACATTTATAAGGATCAAGAAAACACCTACATTCTTGGGGTGGACCAGAGCCCTCCCTCATCCAAAGAGGTGCCCCACATGGGCTGCTGGGACACAGGGAAAGTGCAGGGGCTCTCAGGGTGTGCATGGCCCGTGGGGCAGTTTGGGCTCCCTGTCAGCTGATGCCAAATGCCTTCCTGCAGAGCCTGGGGAGAAGCTGCAGCCAGGCCAGGCTGGGAAACAGCCCTGCAGGGTGGGAAAGCAGCAGCGGGGCAGCCAGGCTGCCATGGATCCCTTCCCGCTGTGCTGGGCACGGCGTGTCCAGATGTGCAGAGAAAGGCCCCGGCTGCTGAGCCTCAGGAGAAGGCTCAGGGACATGCACACACCTGGTTGTCTCTGAAGTATTTCCTTCAACGTTTGTTGCAGGGCTTCAGATGTCTCCTGGGCTTTCTTCAATCCTGTAGCCCTGTATTTTCCTGTCGGAGGACCTTAGAGCAAAGAGTTTCCATTTGCCAGGAATGGATCCCACAAAGCCAGTGCTCAGCCTGTGGGGTCAGCAGGGACACACTACTCACCCCTTCGACGGGAGCTGGGCTTGTGTGCAGCAACCAGCAAAGGAGATGGAGAATTCCTCCCTGCAGACACATCTGTAACTCAACAGGCACAGAAGCTTCTGTCACCTCTGCTGATGTGCACGGGCAGCACTGAGGCGCAGGAGCGGTGAGGGGATCGTGCAGGGCGAGGGCACACACGGGCATGGCTCTGTCCTGGCACCTGCAGCGATGCCCCCTGGTCATGCTGTGGGCTCGGAGCTGGCAGCTCTGCCAGGGGGAAAGGCCTTGACCTACCCTCAGCATCTTCCAGAGGCTCAGTAATGGATATGGGTTGGTAATCCAGATCACCTTCACGCACAGGCTTGGCTGCAAAGAAAGGCAGGACAGAAGAGATCCCATGGAGCTCCTGTAAGAGATCCTCAGGCTCCCTGGGGCTGGCAAAGGAGCAGCACAAGGCACAGCACTGGGGCACAGCCCTGGGCCAGGCCCCTTCCCTCTCTGCTCTTCTCCCTGGCTGCATAGAGCACACAGAAGGACACCCTGGCACTGCACATGGGAAGAGCAGTGACAGCTAAATGCTCCTTCCTCCCACTGACAGCCATCCTGGGGATCAGTTAGGGATCCAGAAGGGAGCAGGGCAAGCTTTCCGGAACCCTTCAGCCTTGAGATCATGGTAAGGGAAATGGCACATAGGTGAGCTCTTGCCACACTGACAGGGATTATTCTGACAGGAAAGGCACACTGAGAACTTGCCTTCAGCATCCTGCAAGAGTTTCATGATGCCATTCACCATGGTGTCCAGAAAATGCAAGCTGCGATCCCAGTCTAGAAGGGAGCACAGATGAGAACCATTTCCATGTGTGCTGGGATCCCCCTCTGCCTTAGGGAACTGGGCACGGCCAGGGGGTCGGGGAAGGCCGTGGGAGGCCGATGTCCATGGACAGGGCCAAAGCTGCCCAGGGGCCTGGGGAGCTCTGGGCTGGCTCTGCTCACTCTCCCCACTCTTTGCAGGCCCTGTGCAACATCCCTGCAGGGGGGGCTGGAGCAGCCCAGGGCCCCTGGGGCTCTCTCACTGGTACACCAGGCACCCTCCTTGAAGCCCTGGGGAAAACTGCAGCAGGCAGCGCCACAACCATCCCTCGTTCCCTTCCAACTTCCCTGTCTCTCTGCATCCCCCTTTCCCCTGGGACAGCTCCCTCAGCCCAAAGGGACACAGCCAGGTGCTCTCAGGACACTCTGGAGCCTTGCTCTGCCCCTCTGCCCTTTCCCCACCATGGGCACCCCTTGCAGCCCTCCCAGGTTTCGGGCCGTGTCTCCCACGGAGGGAGCCCAGCAGGACTGCTCAGTACCCGAGTGCCCTGAGCCTGCTGGGGATAATTCCTCTGGGCTGTGCCACTCTTGTCTGGCCTGTGCCCGCACTGCCAAGCTGCAGAGATGGCAGCTCAAGCCTCAGCAGTGCCCAGGGCCAGAGGCACAGCAATTACCTCCAGTGACTGTGCCTGGCATGGCCTCCCTTCCTGCAGCAGAGGCTGGCATTGCGCCACTACTTCCTCTGGAAAAGTCGGTTGTCACCACAGTTTCTTCTTTCATTCCTGGAGAAAGAGAGACTTGGATCAGATGGAACCATCAAACACATTTATAAGGACCAAGAAAACACCTACATTCTTGGGGTGGACCAGAGCCCTCCCTCGTCCAAAGAGGTGCCCCACATGGGCTGCTGGGACACAGGGAAAGTGCAGGGGCTCTCAGGGTGTGCATGGCCCGTGGGGCAGTTTGGGCTCCCTGTCAGCTGATGCCAAATGCCTTCCTGCAGAGCCTGGGGAGAAGCTGCAGCCAGGCCAGGCTGGGAAACAGCCCTGCAGGGTGGGAAAGCAGCAGCGGGGCAGCCAGGCTGCCATGGATCCCTTCCCGCTGTGCTGGGCACGGCGTGTCCAGATGTGCAGAGAAAGGCCCCGGCTGCTGAGCCTCAGGAGAAGGCTCAGGGACATGCACACACCTGGTTGTCTCTGAAGTATTTCCTTCAGCGTTTGCTGCATGGGTTCAGATGACTCCTGGGCTTTCTTCAGTCCTGTAGTTCTGTATTTCCCTGTTGGAGGACCTTAGAGCAAAGAGTTTCCATTTGCCAGGAATGGATCCCACAAAGCCAGTGCTCAGCCTGTGGGGTCAGCAGGGACACACTACTCACCCCTTCGACGGGAGCTGGGCTTGTGTACAGCAACCAGCAAAGGAGCTGGAGAATTCCTCCCTGCAGACACATCTGTAACTCAACAGGCACAGAAGCTTCTGTCACCTCTGCTGATGTGCACGGGCAGCACTGAGGCGCAGGAGCGGTGAGGGGATCGTGCAGGGCGAGGGCACACACGGGCATGGCTCTGTCCTGGCACCTGCAGCGATGCCCCCTGGCCATGCTGTGGGCTCGGAGCTGGCAGCTCTGCCAGGGGGAAAGGCCTTGACCTACCCTCAGCATCTCCCAGGGGTCCCATCCTGAACGTGGGCTGGGAATCCAGATCACCTTCACCCACAGGCTTGGCTGCAAAGAAAGGCAGGACAGAAGAGATCCCATGGAGCTCCTGTAGGAGATCCTCAGGCTCCCTGGGGCTGGCAAAGGAGCAGCACAAGGCACAGCCCTGGGGCACAGCCCTGGGCCCAATCCCCTTCCCTCTCTGCTCTTCTCCCTGGCTGCACAGAGCACATGGAAGGACACCCTGGCACTGCACATGGGAAGAGCAGTGACAGCTAAATGCTCCTTCCTCCCACTGACAGCCATCCTGGGGATCTATCAGGGCTCCACAAGGGAGCAGGGCAAGGTCTCCAGAACCTTTCAGCCATGAGATCATGGTAAGGGAAATGGCATATGGGTGAGCTCTTGCCACACTGACAGGGATTATTCTGACAGGAAAGGCACACTGAGAACTTGCCTTCAGCATCCTCCAAGGATTTAAAGTGGTTATGAGCCAGGGCTTCCAGAGAATCCATGTTCTGATTCCAGTCTAGAAGGGAGCACAGATGAGAACCATTTCCATGTGTGCTGGGATCCCCCTCTGCCTTAGGGAACTGGGCACTGCCAAGGGGTCGGGGAAGGCCGTGGGAGGCCGATGTCCATGGACAGGGCCAAAGCTGCCCAGGGGCCTGGGGAGCTCTGGGCTGGCTCTGCTCACTCTCCACACTCTTTGCAGGCCCTGTGCAACATCCCTGCAGGGGTGGCTGGAGCAGCCCAGGGCCCCTGGGGCTCTTTCATTTCCCAGAGAAAACCCTCCCTTAAACCCTGGGCAAAACCATCCCCAAGGCTTCCCGGTGAGAAGGGAGCGCTGTCCCGGGAAAGGGGATTGTCTTGGTTTGGGACAAATTTGGGAGAAAACTTTTGTAGAGGATCTCTTTCAGGAAGTAAGCTCAAGTGGCCCCTCCCTCCAACCGGTCCGGTAAAAAAAAAACACCTCTTTGGAGAAAAGTGGAAAAAACTATTTTACTAAACAAATGAAGTGCATACAAGTATAAAGAATGAATAATATGAAACAATAAAATCTCTCTTTCTGAAGTGAGATGGCAAATTGAGAAAGTCCTTGCCGTGGGTGGAGCTCGGCTCTCTCTCAGCGTCTCCTCAGTCCCAGTCTCTCCGGCGCTGCTGGAAAATGCCGAGGTCCAGGCCCCGGTGGGCCGCAGGTGCAGCCCCCAGTGCTCCCCTGGGTTTTTAGTCCAGAGCAGGTTTAAACAGTTCCAAGAAAAAGGAAAAAAACAGTTCAGGGAACTTCTCTACCCTAGCTAGCTGAAACTAACCAAAAGCAAAAGAAAAAAATCTCTGTCCTGCAGTCTCTCCAAGCCTCCACCGAACAACCCGTTCGCAGAAGGATGTGGAGGAGTCAGGCAGTTTTCTCAAAACAAACTCCGCGCTTCTCCTTGCTCTTAGAACCAGTCTTAAAGGCACAGGACTCAACATACAGCACAAACAGAACAGACGATTGGGGATACAAGCATCATAAAGTTACCCTAGCACATTTTACCCCTTATCTCCATATTGTCAATTTACTAAAACTAATATATACTCTAGCTCTATACACACATACAACTATATAAAAACAATATGCAATACACAGCTACATACAGTGGCAGTACTATTTAACACACAGCGATAATTACACACGGTTCTTACTTAACAATTAAGTTTTCTTGGGGTGCACATTGTGTGGTTCTATCTTTTTGCATTACTTACTATGTGCAGCCTGGTCTTTGAGCAAAGACAATCCCACGGATGGGATCCTCTGTACTTGAAGCAGAATTGATTCAAACTGTCTTCCCTAACAAACTTTGTACATGTACTACTGGGACTTTTTCTTTATTTACTGTATGTAGGGGCTCAGATTGGGCAGGGCCTGCTCGGTTGGTGGAACTTTGGGTGTTAGCTAACTAGGTGGCTTTTGCTAGATGCTGCTCCCAGTCTTTGAATGATCCCCCATCCAGTGCTTTCAGGGTGGTTTTTAGCAGTCTATTGTATTTTTCTACCTTCCCTGAAGCTGGTGCATGATAGGGGATATGGTACACTTACTTAATGCCATGTTCCCTAGCCCAGTTGTTGATGAGGCTGTTTTTGAAATGAGTTCCATTGTCTGACTCAATCCTCTCAGGGGTACCATGCCTCCAAAGAACTTGTTTTTCAAGGCCCAGGATGGTGTTACAGGCTGTAGCGTGGGGCACAGGGTAGGTCTCCAGCCATCCTGTGGTGGCCTCTACCATTGTGAGCACGTAGCGCTTGCCTTGGCGGGTTTGGGGAAGGGTGATGTAGTCAATCTGCCAGGCTTCCCCGTACTTATACTTGGACCATCGCCCGCCATACCATAGGGGCTTCACCCGCTTGGCCTGCTTGATGGCAGCACACGTCTCACAGTCGTGGATAACCTGAGAAATACTGTCTATGGTTAGATCTACTCCTTGGTTTCGTGCTTACTTATAGGTGGCATTTTTTCTCTGGTGATTTGAGGTATTATGGGCTCATTGAGCTAGGAACAACTCTCCCTTGTGTTGCTAATCTAAGTTTATTTTTGACACCTTTATTTTTGCAGCTTGATCTACTTGCTTGTTGTTGTGGTGCTTCTCATTAGCCTGACTCTTGGGGACATGGGCATTTACATGACGGACTTTGATACGTAGCTTCTTTACCCTAGTGGTAATGTTTTTCTACTTATTAACAGCTTAGATTGGTTTTCCTTTATGCTGCTAATTGGCTTTTTTTTACTTCTCTAGCTATTTCTACAGAGTATTGGCTACTATATACGAATCAGTGTAGAGGTAGAGCTTTGGCTACTTCTCTCAGCAATGTCTAGGGCTAGTTGAACAGCTTTGAGTTCAGTAAGCTTGCTTGACTCACTTTCTTTTTTTAGTGACTTGTGCAACCTGTCGTGTGGGGCCCTATACAGCTGCTTTTTACTTTCGTTTTATCTCAATGATGCGGCAGGAACTGTCAGTGAAAAGAGCATAGCCTGTTTTTTCTGCTGGCAGTTGGTTGTATGGTGGAGCTTCTTCAGCACGTGTTACTTGTTCAACTTGCTTTTTTCCTTTTTTTACTGCAGCAACTGCCGGTGTCTTAGCCTCACTGTTGGGTTTAGCTGCAGCCTGAATAGCTGTGGGGTTGGCTGCAGCCTGAGTGACTGATTTATCTTTCTGCTTCCTTGCCTCTATCTGCTGCCCTACAGTGTTTAGCAGTGTGTGACTTATTTTAGAAAAGCTATAAACTATATAGAGGAAAGTCACCAGGTGAAATACCAGGGAGGTGGGGTCTTTAACATTCAGGAGACCCTGAACATTCTCCAAAAGTGATGTAACTGACTCAAAAGAGAAGAAGGAAAGAAGAGGCTGAAGAGCCTCATCCCCCACTCTTCTTCTAACAAACTGGGTGCAATTATTGATAAATCCCAAAAACATGCTGGCCTCATCCCCCACTCTTCTTCTAACAAACTGGGTGCAATTATTGATAAATCCCAAAAACATGCTGCTGGAACTAGGATGCAGGGTAGGACGAAGAAACTATAAACTGAACATACCTAAAACAAACTCCAGTATCTTTATAAGCTTCTTGTAAACCATAATCACCGAACTCAGCAAAATAACTATTCTAATTTGTGCATCCCTAGTGTAAAAGCTGTATGTTAGGGACAATATTGGAGCTATTTCTGGGTAGGAAAAAAAACCTAGGGACTAGAAAGGTATTAAGACCTCAAAAAAGCCTAGGGAACAGAAATGCAGAAAAGAGTCTATTTTAAGAGACATTAGGAATTTAAGAAGCAACATGGTCACTGACTGTTTAATCCCCACTCAAAGGACAACTAAAAAAATGCAGTTAATAATAATCAATACAAGGTTTTTTTACTTTCTCGAGCCCCACGTTGGGCACCATTTAGAGGTATGTCTTGGTTTGGAGACAAATTTGGGGGAAAACCCTTGTATAGGATCCTTCTGGGAAGCAAACCCAAGTGGCCCCTCTTTCTAACTAGTCCGAAAAAAAACCTTTTGGAGAAAAGTGGAAAAAACTATTTTACTAAACAAATAAAGTGCATACAAGTATAAAGAATGAATAATATGAAACAATAAAACCTCTCCTTCTGAAGTGAGATGGCAAATTGAGAAAGTCCTTGCCGTGGGTGGAGCTCGGCTCTCTCTCAGTCTCTCCTCAGTCCCAGTCTCTCCGGCGCTGCTGGAAAATGCCGAGGTCCAGGCCCCGGTGGGCCGCAGGTGCAGCCCCCAGTGCTCCCCTGGGTTTTCAGTCTAGAGCAGGTTTAAACAGTTCCAAGAAAAAGGAAAAAAACAGTTCAGGGAACTTCTCTGCCCTAGCTAGCTGAAACTAATTAAAAGCAAAAGAAATTTCTGTCTTGCAGTCTCTCTAAGCCTCTGCCAAACACCTCGTCTGCCGAAGAATGTGAAGGAGTCAGGCGGTTTTCTCAAAACAAACTCTGCACTTCTCCTTGCTCTTAGAACCAGTCTGAAAGGCACAAGACTCAATATACAGCACAAACAGAACAGACGATTGGGGATACAAACATCATAAAGTTACTCTAGGACAGTTGTTTAATCATGGTTCATCATTTCCACCTGGCCACTAGATTGAGGGTGGTATGGGGTGTGCAATTCCCAGTCTATTCCTAAGTGGTGACTTACTTGCTGCACAATTTTTGAAATAAAGTGTGGCCCTCTGTAGGGGTTTTAGTGTTAATATTTTTGTGGGAGGGAGAGATTAGGAAAAAAATAAACAAAGCAGGCTTAAGCTTAAATATGAACAAAAAATGGTTTTATTAACACACACTAAAAGAATAGAAAAAAACTAAAACAGAATGAAACTTTAAAAACACGCTTCTTTCCTTTTACAGACTATTAATTTTCTTATTGAACAACATAGAAAGACACAACTGAGGGTTTTCAGTCAGTTTCACTACTTAGACATAACTACTCATTACTTAGGAGAAGAGTCCTTCTCAGATCTTTTTATGAAGACGTTTGCTATAAGACAAAATAGTCAAATGCTTTCTGTTACACATTCTGCTGCCGCCCAGAGTTTTCGCAGACTGTGATGTTCTATCCGCAGAGCTTCTCCGTGTATCTGGGGTACTATTTACGAATACTTCTTCTGATCTAAAATTATCTCTGTCTTAAAGGGCTGAGACCTCCTTTTTGACCCAGGAGCGGGGGTTTCAAAGTTCCCAAATAAATCTCTATTACACCAGTCCTTAATTTTGATTAGAATAGCATTCTACCCAAATAATACTGTGAAAAGTGCATATTATATGGCTCTACGCAAGATATTTACTATATGTTTTGTGTTGTGTTAATTGTTGGTGTTGTATTAATATTTTGATAGTATAGTAGATGAAGTTTTGTAGTTAAAATGTAGTTTTTATGTACCAACCACAGGAAAATGTAAATCTTTCAGAGAAAAAAGAATTTACTACTTCCTTATCAGAAGAGACCAACTCCTCCTGCCTCGCTCAGCCCTGTGGACGCCATAGAGATTAAAGGAAAAAAGTGATACTAACCAGAGACAATTCTTTGTTTGAATGGAATTTATGCATCATGTATGAACTGTATGAATATTCAAGAGGGTATTGCTTTTAAGAGATAATCCTTTGTTAACCAGGGTCCTTCTTCGGAAGCTTTTTCGCTCAGGGAGGCACCCAGACGTCTGAACTTTGTTTTTATTGTCTTGCATTGTCCTAACTCTAATTGTTCAATTTTTTACTCTAATTCTATTTGATAACCATCTTATTTACTATTAAACTTTTCAAATTTTAAAAACAAGTGATTGGCGTTTTTCACAATTATGGTAGCAGAGGATGGTTAAAACACCTCACTGCCGGTGCCTCAGTGGAATCAGGGTGAGGACGGCGCGCCCTGCCCAGTTGGCAGCCTCGCTCTGTGTTCCCCTGCTGTGACCGGCAGATGCAGGTTACGATCAATGGACAAAAGGAGGCAATAAAAGAAAGAAAAGGGAAAAGATTCCCTAAAACCGTGGTAGTTAGCCCCTAAGACTAAAGTGTACATGAAGACAAAGACCCAAGGACAAAGGACAGGTAAGTACTGGTTTGGGGGGGTGGTTAAGGGGGGGATGAATGTGTGTGAATGAGAGGCAGCTGGTTATCCCAGAGCTGCTAAGCGAGTGCGGAGTCTCCCATGCTGCATTTCCGTTCTTTCGCGAGAAAAACGGCCAGTAAAGAGACGAAGCGAGTGATAAGAAGAGTGAGAGAACCCCCCCAGGGAAACTGGGACTGAGTTTTAGAGAAGGGGTGGGACCCCTAGGAAGTAAAAAAAGTCTGCTGGATTGAGGGGTTATTGCCCCAAGATCATCCAGGACTGAAACCTGTTGGGTTGAGGGATTATCCCAAGAGCACCCAGGGTTCTACCGGATTGAGGTTATGCCCAAGAGCATCTGGGGTTGAACAGCGCAGCTGGATTGAGGGATAAAGTGCCCAAGAGCATCTGGGGTTGAACAACACAGCTGGATTGAGGGTGTAATAGACTATGAACACGAAGAAAAGTTCCAATAGGAATTTATTACATTGCAGCAAGCAAAGCAAAGGCAAATACAGCGCTGGATGGCAGGGGGAGTCTCGCTCCACCAACTGCCGTGAATTGGCAGGTTTTTCAGTCTTGCTTTTATCTTGCTTCTTTCCTCCGATGATGTATGTGTGACGTGTTGCTAGGAGGGTCTCTTTCTGTCCCTCGGTGGTCGCAGAGATGAAGGCTGTAGTTGTCCTCTTCCTTATATGGTAACTAAGCTGGAATTCCTGAAACTTAAAGCTGATTAAGCAAGTAGAGAGAGAGAAAAGAAATGGGCAAGGGTATGTTTGCCTATAAGCTTAGATAGTAACATAGTAACTTCCTGTTATCTTGAGTTATTTGATCTCCAGTGAACAAAAAATAGTTAATGTTTATCACAAGGGGATATCCAAGAGCACCGGGACTGGCGAGTAGCACCTAAAATTGTAATAGGTGATTTGAGAGTAAAAGGTACCTTATTGTTGTTTTGTTGTGTGAGAGTGAGTCACACATAAAATCTGCCTCAGTTTCCCCGGGCGGGTGGGGGCTGTGGCGAAGTGTGTGTGACCTGCAATTCAGCCCTTTTCCTCCGGGCGTGTGGAGGGGGGGTCGTAGTAAAAGTGTAAGTGACACACAAGTCAGCTTCATAGGTGGACCGGCACCAGAGGCGACCAGATTCTGGGCCCTCCTCAGAGGCCCAGCTATACTGGAACCCAGAGACCAGACCCAAGGTGAGGGGGAGGACACACAAAGCCACGATTCTCTGGCGACAGGCTTCATGTCCTAAGAGTGTGAAAGAGTGTGTAAAAGTGAAGGGGGAATGAAGTAGGAGTAGATGGAAGAAAGCACATGTAATGTTGACTGTTATATCTCCTTAGAGGGAGGTGTATTGTGTTTGTGTGGGATAGAAGGGATTTTTGTGTGTGTGCATAGATAGAAGTTAAGTGGTCTTTAGGTTGTAAGAGAAAGTGAAAAACAGAGGTGGGGGACGAATAGATAAAATCTTGAAAAATGGGACAGAAAAACAGTAAGCTGGATACAAGGAAGAAAAAAGGGTGTAAAAAATTACCAACAGAAATACCTCAAGATAGCCCTCTCAGCATTATGTTAGCTAACTGGGATAAAAACCCTTGTACAAAAAAAAAAAAAAAAAAAAAAAGGAAAAGGTAAAGATGATACAATTTTGCATGATAGAATGGGCAGAGAAGGAAATAAGATCTGACCACGTTTATTGGCTCAGATACGGCTCTTTTGAGAACTGGATTTGTCAGGCTCTAAATATATTTGTAAATTCAAAAGAACCGTTTAATCCTGAAGAAAGAGAATATGCCACATGTTGGACAGGAGATTTTAGGAGAATAAAAATCTTTAATGTATCAGAAACACCCGAGACAAAACAAGAAAAGAAAAAGGGGAAAGAAAAGGGAAGGGAACAAGAAGAAAAGAAGGAAAAAGAGTGGGATCCTTTCCAGGCTTTGCCACCTCCGTTCCCTCTCGCGCTCCCGCCGTTCGCGGCCGAGCCCCCTGTCCCGGGTCCCGCTTCAGCCCCGCCTGCCCCGGTTCCCGTCCCGAGTGTGGGCTCACAGCCTGCAGCAGCCCCTCCTGCCCCGGTTCCCGTCCCGAGTGCGGGCTCGCAGCCCGCGGCAGCTGTGCCGGTTCCCGCATACACCCCAGCCCCGGCCCCGCCGGTGAATTCGTCTGCCCCGGCTGCCTGGTCTGCGGTCGCCCTGGGGGCCGTGCCGGGGGTCCCTCCTGACGCGTGGTCTAAGACCACCGCCCCGACCGTGCCGGGGGTCCCGTCGGTCCCAGCCGTCCTATCTCCGATCGCTTCCCCCACTGCCCGATCCCCGGCTGCCCTGCCCGTGCCGGCTGCGCTGGGCGCTGCCGCCGCTGCTGCTTTGTCTCTGCCGGGAGCCGCTGACTCAGCCGCCACCAGCCCCGTGCAGGCTGCCCACGCTCCCCTCTGGTGTCCCCCAGAACTGCCCCCTCCTCTGCCGGTCCCGGCAGCAAACCCCGCCTACGCTCCGCCCTTGGAGGACCAAACCTCGGCGCTTTGCCCTCCCCTCACCGCCCTTCCTGCCCTGAGCTCCGTGCCCTCGGTAACCACAGCTACTGCTCAGAGAAACGACTTCTCCCTAGAAATGCCTTACCGAATCACTAGAAGTTCACTTAAAAGACAGCCCTCTCTGGATTCTTTCTCAAAACATGGGAAAAAGACTGCAGAGGATGAAAACCAAAAATGGGATAAAGAAATTAGTCTATTCCCACTGAGAGAAGTCCCAATGGGAGGGGGTGGAACAGGGTTTGTAAATGCCCCTTTGACTTCTTCTGAGGTCAGGAATTTTAAAAAAGAAATCAAAGGAATTTTAGAAGATCCCATAGGCACAGCTGAACAATTAGACCAGTTTTTAGGTGCGAATATTTATACCTGGGAAGAGATGCAGTCTATAATGAATATAATATTTTCTCGGGAAGAAAGGCAATTAATCAGAGCAGCTGGAATAAGAGTTTGGGAAAAAGAGAACCCATAGAGGCCCCCCGGAGAAGACAAAATGCCAACTGCGCCTCCTGAGTGGGGTCAAAATAATGAGGAAGGGAGGAAACACATGAATGAATATCGTAATTTAATAATCAAAGGATTAAAAGAGGCAGCACCCCGAGGGCAAAATGCTAAAAAAGCTTTTGAGGCACAGCAAGAAAAAGAAGAATCTCCAACTGAATGGTTGGACAGGCTTAGGAAAAATATGAAACAATATTCCGGAATAGACCCTGAAACTGATGTGGGAAAAGCTTTGTTAAGGATTAACTTTGTTAATAATGCCTGGCCAGATATTAGAAAAAAATTATAAAAAATTGAGGATTGGCATAATAAATCATTAGATGACTTATTAAAGGAGGCTCAGAAAGTTTATGTCCGAAGAGATGAAGAGAAAGCTAAACTGAAAGCAAAACTTATGGCAGTCACCATGCGAGAAAAAAAATTCCAAAAAAATCAAAAACATACAGGCACTACTTCTAGAGATAAAATTAGTAGAGACAGGGGAAAAGAAAAGAATAAAATCCCAATACAAACCAAGTCTCAGCAGCATTCCAGGAATGTCTGCTTTTATTGTGGGGGTGAGGGACATTATAGGAGAAATTGTCCTAAGCAGGTAATAGATCTGAAAATCTTCAAAGAGATGGGCACAGAGGAGGAATAGGGAGGTCAAAGGTTCTATTTTTTAGGGGACAAATACCATCTAAAGCCTGTGATAACTCTAAAAGTGGGTCCCCAAGGAGAATAATTAGAATTTGTGTTAGATACAGGGGCAGAAAGAACCTGCCTGCTAAATGTACCAAAAGGTTATAGTGTGAGTAAAGACACTGCAAGAGTAACAGGGGCAAAAGGAGAAACTTTTACAGTTCCAGTCATTAAAGATGTAGTAATTGAAGGGGAAACTAAAATTTGGGTGGGAGATGTCTTATTGGTCCCAAAGGCAGGTAGCAACTTACTAGGAAGAGACTTACAAGTGAAATTAGGAATAGGGGTTGTACCAGAAGATGGGAAAATGACAGCTAAAGTTTTAAAATTAGGCCAAAAGGATGAAGAAAAAATTAACAAGGAAGTTTGGGCTGGGGAAGGAAATAAGGGAGGATTAAATATTGACCCTATAAGTGTTACAATAGAGAGAAGATTGTCCCATACGTGTATGTCAATACCCCATATCTTTAGAAGGACGGGAAGGTTTGAAGCCAGTAATAGAAGGACTAATAAAGGATGGGACATTAGAACCTTGCATGTCTCCCCATAATACCTCTATTCTCCCAGTAAGGAAGCCTGATGGGAGTTATAGACTAGTACAAGATTTAAGGGAGGTTAACAAAAGAACTCGGTCTCGTTACCCAGTGGTACCCAATCCCTATACACTTCTAAGTAAAGTTCCACCTCAGCATCAGTGGTTTAGTGTAGTGGATCTTAAAGATGCTTTTTGGGCCTGTCCACTAGCCAAGGAGAGCCGAGATATCTTTGCCTTTGAATGAGAAGATCCAAAAACTGGAAGAAAGCAGCAATTAAGATGGACAAAATTACCGCAGGGGTTCACGGAGTCTCCAAACTTATTTGGGCAAGCTTTAGAAAAAATACTGCAAGCCTTCTCCACTCCTCCTAGAATACAAATTATCCAATATGTGGATGATCTTCTACTATCTGGGGAAGATGAAGTTGGAGAAGCTACAATAAAACTTTTACATTTTCTTGGAGAAAAAGGATTAAGGGTATCAAAAGGGAAACTGCAATTTGTAGAACTAGAGGTAAAATATCCTGGACACTTGATAAGTAAGGGTAGTCGAAGGCTCAGTCCAGAGAGAATTGCAGGAATTTTATCCCTTCCGTCTCCTTCTTCAAAGAGGGAAATCAGAAAACTACTCGGATTATTGGGATATTGTAGATTATGGATTGAGGGGTGCACACAGGCAGTAAAATTTTTGTATGAGAAATTGACAGAGGGAGATAATATAAAATGGACCAAGGAAGATGATGATAAATTAGAAAAATTGAAGTTAAAACTGGCCTCAATAGTGGCTTTAAGCTTACCTTCACTAGAAAAAACCCTTTCATCTGTATGTGAATGTAGAAAAGGGGGTAGCTCATGGAGTTCTGGTCCAGGAGTGGGGAGGAGTAAAGAGACCAGTAGCTTATTTATCAAAGATGTTGGACCCAGTGAGCCACGGCTGGCCAGTATGTATTCAAGCTATAGCTGCTATTGCAATCCTGGTAGAAGAAAGTGGTAAACTTACTTTTGGAGGTAAACTAATTGTGTGCACACCTCATGTGGTTCGAAATGTGTTAAATCAAAAAGCTGAAAATTGGTTGACAGACTCTAGAATGTTAAAATACGAAGCAATCTTGATAGATAGTGATGATCTGACATTAGAAGTAAACAGAAGTTTAAATCCAGCTCAATTCTTATATGGAGAACCAGCAGATAACCTAATACATAATTGTTTAGAAATTATCCAATACCAAACAAAAGTTTGAGAGGATCTTAAAGAACAAGCCCTTTCAGAAGGGGAAATAATCTATGTGGATGGTTCCTCCTGATGTCTACAAGGAAAAAGAATGTCAGGGCATGCAGTAGTTGATGGAAAAAACATGCAAACTATTGAGAAAGGAAAATTACCTTCAAACTGGTCAGCTCAAACTTGTGAATTATATGCTCTAAAAAAGGCACTGGAATATTTAGCACACAAGAAAGGAACTATATATACTGATTCGAGGTACGCTTTTGGAGTAGTACATACTTTTGGAAAAATTTAGGAAGAAAGAGGATTACTTAACTCAAGAGGAAATGGATTAGTACATGAGGGACTCATTTTAGAGATTTTAGAGGCATTAAAACTACCTGAAGAAATAGCTATAGTGCACATTAAGGGACACCAAAGAGGAGTGACCCCAGAAATAAGAGGAAATAATTTAGCAGATCAGGAAGCTAAGGATGCAGCAGAAAATGGAGCTGAAAGAGTTATGTTAATATTAACTCCAAATGAGGAAAATTTGTAAATCTCAAAGTTTAGTGTAGCAGAGAAAAAAGAATTAAACAAGATAGGAGAAGAACAGGCTGAATCAGGGAAATGGAAACTTCCTGATGGAAGACAATTACTTAATAAAATACTGGCTAGAAAAATATTAGAAGATATGCATCAGAAAACCCACTGGAGTACTCAGGCCTTGTGTGATCATTTTTTAAGGAACTATGGATGCATTGGGATTTTTGGAGTAGCAAAGCAAGTAACTGAAAAATGTATAACTTGCCAAAGGATAAACAAAAAGCTAATGAGAAAAACAACATTAGGAGGTCGTGAGTTAGCTCTTCAACCATTTCAAAGTATCCGAGTAGATTTTACTGAACTTCCTCAAGTACAAAGATGGAAGTATTTATTAGGAATTACAAACCATCTAACTCATTGGGTAGAAGCAGTTCCCACTACCAAGGCCTCAGCCAACATGGTAAGTAAAACCCTTTTAGAACAGATTATTCCCAGATACGGAATGGTTAATAGAATAGACTCAGAGAGAGGAATGCATTTTACGTCAAAAGTGTTACAACAGATAATTCAATCTTTAGGGATAAAATGGGAGCTGCATGCCCCACGGCATCCACAGAGTTCTGGTCGTGTAGAAAGGATGAACCAGACTTTAAAGAGAACTTTGACCAAGTTAATAGTTGAAATCCAAATGGGTCATGGGTACAATGCCTACCTCTGGCTTTATTGAGGATCCAAACACAACCCAGGTCAGACCTGGGAGTGTCACCCTATGAAATGATGTTTGGGTTACCCTTTTTGACCACCCAACATGAAAATGCTACCTATGAGGTAGGGGAAATGAGTGTTAAAAGATACGTTAACACCATTGTGAAAACTCTTAAAAACTTACGGTTAAAAGGAATAATCCCTCAAACCACACCTTTAGACTTTAAAATCCATAATGTTCATCCAGGGGAATGTGTGCTAGTAAAAACCTGGAAAGAACAATCTTTAACTCCTCAATGGGAAGATCCTTTTCAGGTATTGCTGATGACCGAGGCCGCGATCCGGACCAAGGAACGAGGGTGGATCCACGCCAGCAGAATCAAAGGACCTGTGGAAGAACCTAAGGAGTGGACGATTACATCTGAACCGGATGATACAAAACTGACTCTTAAACGGGGACTGGGTGGTAATGAACTGGGAAGACCCAAATGATCCAAGAAACATACCCAGGATCACACCTAATTGGGAGATAAGGCCAAGCTTGTATCAGTGGTTTCAAGTACCGCCTGGACAAGCTTTGAGACGCCTCAGATACCCTCCTTGGGGAGGAATACTTCCACTCCAAACAGGAGGATCAGGACTGTTTCGGACAGAGAACTCTTGTATTCATGCCTTAGCCTGTGATTTATGCAAAGAGGAAGAGGAGCTGCAACTTCCATCAGTGCCAGACCAAATACCCTGTTTGATCCACCCAAACACCAGACATGCTAGCTGGGTTAAATGTAAATGTTTAGATTGTGGGAAGAATAGGTATTGTAGTTCACACAATCGACACTCTCGTTGCAGGAAGTGTCAAGGGCCAAATCGATCTCCTATCCAAGTAGAATTTGAAGAAACTGTAATAATAACTTTATTTTGTGGATAGGAATGATTAGTGCCTGTTGAATGGGAGATACCTGAAGAACAGTGGGAAACGACAGTTAAGGAGCGTCATTAACAATTTGCCTGGAAATTAGCTAAGAGGAAGTGACAAGGAAATAGAGGGCAAGACCAGATTGGCCTCTGTATTCGCCACCAAGATCAAATACACCTGCTGTGGGTTGCAACCCCATAGGCATGGGAGGTGGGAGTATAAGCCATACTGGACCTCTGTTACTCCTTTTTCTGTCACTCAATTTTTGTCTTCTCCCTTTTGGGATATCGACGAGGCCATGCTACAGATGTTACCAAAAGCTGTACATGGAAAGACACCGAGGTTCTTTTTTCATTTCTCACACTCATGTCCACAGTCACTGTTACAACCCATCCAAATTAGGCAATTGCATCCATAAGGGGAAAAAGTACTGGATTGCAGAGAACTTAGGAACAAGTGGTAGCAGGATGGGAAGTCAGTGCCCAAAAGAGGAGAGATGGATTTGTTTTACCTACATTACTAGACAAAAAGCACCAGATTTAGTAAAAGAGCGGTTGATAAGTGTTTCTGTCCCATCTGGGGGACGGCAGTTGTTTCTGCCCATCCCAGGGACAGCAGTTGTTGGGGGCTCCTTTTTAGGAGCTTAAATTCCCCGGCATTCAGGTGGTTTTAGAGTTCTGGCCCTCTGCAAAGCTCTGTGCCAAACGCAGGAAAAGACGGAGTCTTCAAGGTTACATGCTTCGTTTATTAGTTCTTATCTTACAATTTTCTCAGTGTCCAAAAGATGTTTGCCGCGGCTCGGACATCTGGTGACTCCCCCTGTCTCTGGGCTGTCCTTATCTTTTATACTAATTGCTACGTATTCTTTATTTACTATTTATTACCAATGTCTATCACTATTACTAAAAAGGTCATCTTTACTCTGACCCAATCCTCACTAACTACTTTGTGCCAATGTCACTGCAGAAATGGAGTGAGGGAACAAGAAGGAAGAAGAAAGAGACAACACCCTAAATTCTCCATCTTGCCCCATTCACTTCAATGCCAAGAATCCCAAACTCACTGTTTTTTCACCCTGTGATATATTAAACTACTATTTTTATACTCTTGTCGCCTGCAATGCTTCCTGCAGTGCAAGAAGCTTCTCCCATGGACTGAAATCAAATCCAGTGTCTCTCTGAGCTCTGGGCTCTGGGCTGGTGTCCCAGACCCCCCTGTCCAGGTCCCTGACCCTCCAGGGCAACCAAAGGAATGCCCTGGACTCCAACATCTCCCCCTCCTGTTTGAACCAAGAACACCTCCTTGGCCACCTTGTCCATGGTTTGCCGTATGCATAGAAACAAACACGGCAAAATCATGAGAAGGATTACAAGCCCTACTAAAATATATATAACTATCTTCAAAATTTCCTTCCACATTGGTGAAAGGTTAAACAAATTGAAAACTCCATCCATCCATGACTCAGTTGCTTCTTCAAGTTTGTTCACATTCTCCTGCAATTGCCTGATGTTCTCATGAATGGATTTGGAATGATCTGACAAATTCATGCAGCACATTCCCTCAAATTCCTCGCACCCATGCCCAGGGGTCAGCAAAAGATCATCAATCGCTGCCCTGTTTTGGAGACTTGCTCATCTTACACTGTCAATGCCTAACAACATGTCACTCAGTGCAAGAGAGATGGCTCACGCATGTTTGCTCAGCCAACAGCCCACGTGATCCAATTGTGCCAAGGCTGCTCCTGATGCTGCTTGTGGTGAAAAAATTGCAACTGCAATTCTCTGAGCCTTGCTCCATGTGTGAACCTCATCACCACAACTTGGATCATACATTTGAACTCGATCTTTTCCCTCTATGTTTTAGTTCTCTCATCAGTGTCATGTCGGGTGTTAGCAATGAAAGCATTCCACTGCTGCATGGACCACCTGTGCTGTGGCATTTGCCAGGATTGTGGGCCAGATTTTGTCCCCACAAATGAAAAAGTTTCCCCTCAGCAACTGATCTGGAACATGATTGGATGTTTTTTCCAACATCTTAGTGTAATTACACCAAGACGATGAATTTCTGTAAAAATTGAGGTTTGGAGTGATGTCTGTAGCTTTATTTTTTGTCACTCCAGAAAGGCCGAATTTCACACAGAATTGCATTTGGACTGACCCAAGAATTTCCAGTTCCTGGGGTTCAAAAGGAGCCACAGGAAGGAATTTCATCCAAACATCCCATTGTTCCACTGGATTTACAATGGACTTTGAAATCACTGGAGGGATGTTTTCAGGAATCGGTCATTTGCTCACTGGCAACTCCACCAAACATGTTGAAAAAGGTTTCCCCTGGCTTTGAGTATGTCAGGCAGATGGTATCCAAACCTGATGCATTGCCTAGAGTTTCCCAAACATTCTCTTTTGGTTGAGCCGCGGGCAAAACTGCCGCACTGCTCAAGGCAACCAAGGAGAGAATGAGGCACAAGGATAGTTCTTTCATTTCCAATGCCTTCTTTTCCCTGGGAATCCCTAAAAATGCAACACCACCCAAGCCCCAAGAAAACAAGTCCCAAAGTCTCATTTGCACGTAGAACGAAAGGATGTCTGCTGTCTTGATACCGGCTCACGTCTGCGTGCCCACTTCTCTTCCTCCAGTCTTGGGGTCTGTCTCTGCTTTCTGGACTCGGTACGATTTCACATGCTTTGCTGCCAGCCCAACTGCTGTGAAAACACAAGCAAATCCCTTGCCCCAAGTTATTAATTTGAATGGCCTTTCAATTTGCCCTGTTTCTGGGATTCTGATCAGAACCAAAGTATTTTCCTTCAGTTTCGCTCTTGGATTGACTGCTCCCATGAATGCAGAAGGCTGCGCAAGCTCACAATCTGGACAAGCACTAATAAATTCCTTTGCCTGACTTTTGGAAATGTGAAAACTTCCCATTAGTGCTTGAGCATTCTGATGAAAGAATGCATGATTCAATTTTGCCTGTTCAAAAATGTTTGGTAAAGTCCTTGAAATTGTCATGGTCAATTTGTCTGCATGTGCATTGCCTTCTGCTAAAAAACTTGGAAGAGAAGAATGTGCTCTGATGTGCGAGACAAAATATTTATGTTTTCTGTTCTGCAACAATGTCCTCATGCACAATAGGTATGAATATAAATTTTTATTATCAACTTCTCTCAAAAGTGAACCCTCAAGTCTTTTGACCACATTAGCTACATAAGCTGAATCTGTGATCAAATTAAAAGGTTGCTGGAACAGTTCAAAAGCTCTGACCACTGCTGCTAATTCCACTATTTGTGGTGACCCTTGTACTATTCTTATATCTGATTTCCACTCCCCTGTGATGTCATCTTGCCATGTACTTACTGATTTGTGAGTTTTTCTAGAGCCATCGGTAAATACTGTTATTGCATCCAATGGCACTTCACTTATTTTTGGCTTTTCTCTGAAACTTAATTTTGCTTTTAACAGCCTGTGGCTTGGGAAATGAATAGTACAAATACTTGGGTAGTCTAACAATGCAATCTGCAAGTTCTCTGATTTCTGCAATGCCCAATCAAAATATTCTTTTTTCAAAGGCAGGTAAATTGTTGTAGAATCTTTGCCTGCCATTGTTTGCAGCCTGGTCCTAGCTTTGATGATGATCTGAGCTATCATTTCTTGACTTGTGAGGATCATCCTCAGAGACCTGTAAGATAAAAAATTCCACTCTAAAATCAACAATGGGTCTTTTTGTGATGAATCCCACCGAAAAATCAACCCATACAACGGCATTTTTTCTCCCAACACTGCAAGAAAGAATGGCAATGATGTTACAAAACAATCCCCTTTCAAGAGATTCATCAGATCCCTGACAACTTCACGATCCAAACTCTCCCATCTCGGGTTTACATTCTGTGTACCATAATTCACTGGCATATCCATGACCTTTGCACCCATTGAACATTTCTTTATGTCTGTCCATTCTGTTGGACTGAATTCTGGTTTGGCAGAAGCTTGTGCGGTGTCTGCCTCCGAAACTGTCTCCTTTGTTTGTGGCTTTGCTGCTGCTTCATCCTCTCCAGGATGTTTTGGAAGCTGCACGTCATTTGGTCCTGTTTTTTTTTCTTTTTCCTTTTCTTTCTCTTT